>NW_010287811.1:45184-46295 GCF_000700745.2 Antrostomus carolinensis
CCAATCCCCCTGCCAGAGCAGGAACCTAAATGAGATCACACAGGAAGCCGTCCAGGCGGGTTTTGAATGTCTCCAGAGAAGGAGACTCCACATCCTCCCTGGGCAGCCTGTCCCAGTGCTCTGTAACCCTCATACTGCTCTGTAACCCTCATAAAATACCGCTAAAATGATCAGAAGACTGATATAAAGAAGGAAATATTAAATCAAGCAAGCTGGCAATTAACATTTTAACTGAGATGACATTTAAACTGTTCTCTACAATACCTAGAACAGGCAGTTAGTGTTTTGAGGCTTTCTCTCCTAGCTGATGCTGTTTGAGGCTTTCTCTCCTAGCTGATGCTGTTTGAGGCTTTCTCTCCTAGCTGATGCTGTTTGAGGCTTTCTCTCCTAGCTGATGCTGTTTGAGGCTTTCTCTCCTAGCTGATGTTGTTTGAGGCTTTCTCTCCTAGCTGATGCTGTTTGAGGCTTTCTCTCCTAGCTGATGCTATCTGCTGCCCTGCACAGATTCAGCAGACTATAATAGTGACATCATGGAGTGAAATGCTCGTGACCCTGGTATGTTCTTGGATTACGAGAGCCCATTTTTTTTTCCCTTCTAGTGCACAGAACTGCCCATGACAATAAGATTTTCCCTGACCAGATTCCCAAAGGTCTTAGAGCAAAAAAGCTTCTGTTTTTCTTTCTGCTCCTCTTTGGTTATATACAGGAAGCTCCACTTTGGGAAAACAGCTTATTTTCATTACTTATTGCCTTTATTACAGCAGTCTGGGCAGGAGTTATTTTGCCAAAGAAGAGCACTCTATGGCTTTCCCCAGAGCTGGTTAAATCCTTCCGATGCCACATCTCTCCAGAACCAAACCCAACGTATTCAGCTGCGTTACCAGCACCGACAGCCCAGCTGCTCCACGAAAGCAGCTTTGTTTGCCGAGCCCCTCCGTTCGCCATCCGCCCGCTCTCCTGTCTGGAAAGCAGAGAGGTCGGGAAGAGCGATGCGCTGAAATCGCAGCTGGGTTTTGGGTCACCAACAGCGTCAGGGATGAGCTTCGCCTGAAACTGCAGCGGGGAGAGAGCCCAGAGGAGCTCGCTGGCAGCCCCCCGCCGCCCCCGGCCC
>NW_010287812.1:0-2365 GCF_000700745.2 Antrostomus carolinensis
CCATCCCAGTACGGTGCTCACCAGGCTGGTGCCAGCAGCAGCTTGTTGGTGCCCGTCCCAGTCCCAGCCAGTTACCGGCTGGCAGAGCTTGTTGGGTGGCTTTTGGGTTCAGCCACCGTGGTGCCACCTGGGAATGTTCTGCTGTCACCTCCGTTGCTGCCAACAGCTCCAGATCCCTCCAAAAGTGACAGTGGCAAAGCCACCAAGTTGTCACTTCTCTGTCATTGAGTCCCACAGGGTGACACCGAGGGTCCGGGTGGTGGGATCCCACCAGTCCCACCAGTTGGTCTGGGACAACATGGCTGGCACCATCCATGCCACATGGCATGGCCACTCCATAGGACAACGCTGGGGACATCCCTGTCCCCTGCCAGTGCTGGTGGCACGGTGACATGAGCTCTGTTCTATTTTAAAGCCACCAGAGATAACAACACATCCGCTCCCGGCGTGCAGCCCTCGTCCGGTCTCACCAGCCGGGGAGGGGGACAATGACAAGGGACACTGCCATGGAGGTGACACTCAGACCGGTGGCATCACACACCTGGTAGCGGGATGGCAAAAAGTTGACACCTTGAGTGCTTGGGGGCGTCACCGTGGTGAAGGCCAGCATGGTTTTGCAGTGTGACCCAGCTGGGGAGGTGACACCGATGTCCTGCTCTCCGAAGTGGCATGGCCACCCCATCGGTGTGACACGGTGAGTGGTCACAGCTCGACAGCGTGGCACGTGTCCCCAAGCAGGTGGCACAGCTTGTGTCCCCAAGGGAGCCTGTACACACCGATGGCATGGGACATGACATGGGACATGTCCTTGGGTGAACTTTCACGCCCAGTGGTGTGACACGTGTCCCCATGGTGCCATGCACACCTTGATGGCATGGCAAGTGTCCCCATACAACCTTGCTCACCTGATGGCATGACACGTGTCCCTTGCATGACCACCTACATCCCATGGCATGTGTCCCTCATGAGTGTACATCCATGTCCCCTGTGTGACCACACACACCTGATGGCATGGCATGTGTCCCCAGATGACCATGGACATCTCCATGGCATGGCACATGTCCCCATACAACCACGGACACCTCGATAACATGGCATGTGTCCCCACATGACCATGGACATCTTCATGGCATGACACGTGTCCCCATATGACCACAGACATCTCCATGGCATGACACGTGTCCCCATATGACCACAAACACCTTGAAGATATAGCACATGTCCCCATACAACAGACATCTCCATGGCATGGCACATGTCCCCATACAACCATGTCCACCTTGATGACATGGCACATGTCCCCACATGACCACAGACATCTTCACAGTGTGGCACATGGCCCCATACAACCATGGACACTTCAATGACATGGCACGTGCCCCCACACAACCAGGGACACCTGCGTGGCATGGCACATGGCCCCATATGACCAGGGACACCTCAGTGACATGGCACATGTCCCCATACAACAACAGACATCTCCACGGGATGGCACATGTCCTCACATGACCATGGACTTCACCATGGCATGGCACATGTCCTCGTACAACCACGCACACCTTGATGACATGGCACATGTCCCCACATGACCACAGACATCTTCACGGCGTGGCACATGTCCCCATACAACCAGGGACACCTTGAAGACATGGCACATGTCCCCACATGGCCACAGACATCTCCATGGCATGGCACGTGTCTCCACATGACCACGGACATCTCCATGGCATGGCACGTGTCCCCACATGATCATGGACATCTCCATGGCATGGCACATGTCCCCATACAAGCAGGGACACCTCAATGACATGGTACATGTCACCATACAACAGCGAACACCTTGAAGACATGGCACATGTCCCCACATGATCACAGACACCTCCATGGCATGGCACATGTCCCCATACAACCAGGGACACCTTGAAGACATGGCACGTGTCCTCATACAACCACGGACATCTCCATGGCGTGGCACATGTCCCCTCACAACCAGGGACACCTCAATGACATGGCACGTGTCCCCACATGATCACAGACACTTCATGCTGGAGCCAGAGTGGCCCCGGGGTCACAGGGGGGTGGCAGCACCTGTCACCGAGGGGACCCTGAAGATGCTTCCACCCCTTCTTCTGGGACCCAGCAAGAAGTGGGGTGGGGGGTGGCTTTGTCTTGGGGTGCAGGTGGGTCTCAGGGGACATCGTGGGGCTGGAGGAGGTGACAGACCCAACCAATGTCCCTGTCCCCACGTGCTGGGGACACAGTGGGGATTTTTGGGGTAGAAATGATGGTTTGGACCCTAAAACCTCAGCTGGTCACCCCAACCTGTGGGTGCAGGACATGGGGGTGACATGGGGGTGACATGGGG
>NW_010287813.1:0-36652 GCF_000700745.2 Antrostomus carolinensis
AAAAAGAGAAGAGAAAGAAAAAGAGAAGAGAGAAAAAGAGAAGAGGAATAGAAGAATAGAATAGAATAGAATCGAATCGAATCGAATCGAATCTATTTTGTGTGGGATCGAGATACTGCTGTTAAGACTCCCGCCTCTCTGACATTTTTAACCACCACGCCCCAAGGATGTGCTCCAGATGTTCCTGGAATGTCATTTCCCCACTTACATGACCGAGCTGAAAGCAAGGAAGGACCCAAGTGCTGCTGGGGACATCAAGCAGACATTAGTCCTGAAGGACTGAGATGGTGCAGTCACATTTCAGGCTTCTTGATCCTGCCAAGCGAGAGATCTTGGGTTTTTGTGATGAGATGTGTGGAAAACCGCCAGGTCCCAGCAAGCCCTACCATCCTGTTAGACAAACACTGATTTTTCTTTTAGGTTCTGATGGAGCTTAAAACATTTCAGGTTCAGACTTGGGGTTTTTGTGATGTGATGCGTGGAAAACCGCCAGGTCCCAGCAAGCCCTACCATCCTGTTAGACAAACACTGATTTTTCTTTTAGGTTCTGATGGAGCTTAAAACATTTCAGGTTCAGACTTGGGGTTTTTGTGATGTGATGCGTGGAAAACCGCCAGGTCCCAGCAAGCCCTACCATCCTGTTAGACAAACACTGATTTTTCTTTTAGGTTCTGATGGAGCTTAAAACATTTCAGGTTCAGACTTGGGGTTTTTGTTTCTTTTAAAGGTGGGCAGGGCACTGTCATGAACACTTTATAGAATAGTATTTAAACCTCCATTTCTGATATGATTTGTGACTTGCCAAGGGTAGAGAAACCTCAGACAGTTTCCCTGTCTTTTCCTCGTCCCTCTGCAGCTCAGCCAGCAGCATGTTTTGAAGCATTTGTTTTTGTGAGGCACATGCTATCAGTCTCGCTGCTCTCCTGCCCTTTCCCAATTCATCTTTCATGCAGTGCTAGATGGATGGAATAGATCTCGTTGTTGAACTTGTACTCCCTCTCCTGGCTGGCTGCTTCTACAGCAACAGAACAAAACGAGGAGGTTTATGCCTGAGCACTAGGTATATGTCCTGGTTTTTAGCTGAGATGGAGCTAGGATTCTTTTTAGTTCAAGCGAAACAACTGCTGGCCAAGTGAAACCACCGCAGGATGGTAGAACAATCCATCTCTCTGCGCCATCTACTCAAACACTTCAGTCCCAGGAAGGAAAAAGCTTCCAGACTCTCATAGTTCTCTTCTCTGAAGTCAGCTTTGGGATAATTTTGGGTGCATTTATGTCTCCTTTTAGCATCTTCTCCAGTACCAAGCTGTCATGCAGCAACATCTCTGATCATTTATCAGCATTCTCGAGTTTGTCCTCTCAGAAATTTCTGGCAGTGGTTTGAGATGGGCAGCGAGGCATGTGCGTTGTCCTCTTACCCCAGTGCACAGCTGGGATGTCTCCATCTGCAGCTGTGGAGCTGGGAGAGCACACATTGTGGATATTTGGGTCCACAGTTTATTTTCCAACTTCATTGGGGTTGGAAATAAAATATAACTGAGGCCTTTTTCTATTCTCATGAAGACAGGATTTTTCTGACAAGCACTTATCATAGAATTATAGAATTGTTTTGGTTAGAAAAGACCTTGAAGATCATTGAGTCCAACTGAAAACCTAGCACTGCGAGGTCCACCACTAAACCATGTCCCTGAGCCCCACATCTACAGGTCTTTTAAACACCTCCAGGGATGGTGTCTCCACCGCTTCCCTGGGCAGCCTGTTCCAACACTTGAAAAACCCTTTCAGTGAAGAAATTTTTCCTAATATCCAACCTGAACCTCCCCTGGTACAGCTTGGGGCCAAGTTCAAGTCATTCCCTTTGTTTCTTTGAAAACTTGGCCCTAGGGAAAATCTAAGACATCCCAGGTTGAGCAGAATCCCTTCAGTGGGCCAGGCAGAGGAAAGCTGCAGCAGTCAGGGAATGTCCATGTGGTTTGTGAACTCATCAGCTTGCAGCCTGCTCCTCAGGCTTGTTCCTTGGGCTTTCTTAAAAGCAGAGGCTTAGAATGAGCACTGCACTTCTGGGACTCTGGTCTGTGCCAGCATAAGGCTGTGTCTTCCTGGGATCCTCACAAAAGTGTCCCTGACTCTTAGAGCAGATCTATACAAAGGCAGTGTCAGGACAAATTAAAGCCAATATGTATTTCTTGCAGAAAAAGAAAAAAATAAGCTTACAAAGTCACAGATTTCTAGAAAGCTCTCAAACCAGACCAGCTTGGTTTTGAGTTTGGCACTGTCAGTGAACAGCAAGCAAAGGACGCCAATATAAATGAGATGATATTTAAAAACGAGCATGAAATGTGGACTGGCTGGTTTTTATTGTCATCAAGAGAATGGCCATGAGTAAATAGCCAGTGAAAAAGGCTTTCAACAGCATTTCTTTCAGGAGTTCAGAGTAAAGGCAGCTTTGCTACTCAGTATTTGTATTTTTCCTCCTCCCATTTATCCCCTCTCCCTCTTGTACTTAAGCAACAGACGTCCATTGCTCCCGTTCATTTCTGTTTCTTCCTATTTTCCAGGAGAAAAAGACGTGATCATCCTTGGAGATTTTAACCAGGCCCCAGACAGCAGCGACCACGACATCCTGAGGAAGGAGAAATTCCATCACCTGGTCCCTTCCAGCACCTTCACCAACATCAGCACAAAGAACCCACAAGGTTCCAAGTCGCTGGATAACATCTGGATCAGTAGGAGCTTGAAGAAGGTTTTCACAGGTAGAGTTGCTCTTTGGTGAGGTGGTGTAACCTTTAGTTAGGTTGGCCACGTGTGTCAGATTGGGGCAACATCACTCATCTTCCTCTCTGTGGTTCTTTTCCACGCAGGCCACTGGGCTGTTGTGCGAGAAGGTCTTACAAACCCATGGATCCCAGATAACTGGTCCTGGGGTGGGGTGGCTTCGGACCACTGCCCTGTACTGGCTGAATTTTACCTGGAAAAGGACTGGAACAGGAAGGAGGTGACGCGGAACGGGAACGGGGTGACAGTTGAACGGAACGATTCCCAGGCGAAGCACGAACGATGACGTGAACTTGCAGGTGCCTCTTCTGCTCCCCAAGGAGCCGTCGAAGGCTCCGTTTGCTCCCGGCTCTGCAGCGGAGCAGGACTGCCTCCCCCTCTCCCTCCTTTCCACTCTCCTCCCCGCACCTAGAACCTGTCAGCACTTGATTTTGGTGGCCCTGGCTGTGTCCCCTTCCCGGACAGTTGTGGGATGTCTCATGGCAGCGGAACAATCTGCAACTTTTTTCTGGGGACACAGTGGACATTTCCCCACCTGGAGATTGGGATGAGAATTGTACAGAAAATAAAGTACTTTTACTACTGTACAGGTCTTTGCTAAAATGCAGCCCAGCAGGGTTTGCTGTGAGGGTGAGGGGGGAGTGGTGGTGATTTTCTTTTGCCTCCTTGTAAATACAGGGAATAAGAGAGGTCCCAGAAAGAGAGACACTGTGGAAATTCTTGTCAAGTCTCTTGTCCTTCCTGTCCTCTCTCCTTATGCTCCTGGCAGGGTGCATTTTGCCCCAGAAGGGCTTCTTGGAGCTTGGCTTTGTCTTTTTGTTTGGCATGCAGCATTCAGTGTTGGCTTTTTCCTACACACGAGCCTTCAGGAGCTGAGAAACCACCAACTTGTCCCTCTGCAGAACCTGGTCCACTTCTCCAATGCCCTTTGCTTTGCTCCTTGCTGGTTGGGGATCTCGCAGGAAAGGCCCTTGTCCTTTGGCCCTCCAACTGGCATCAAAGAGGAGATGTAGCCCTGAGTCTTTGTCCAGGAGTTGGTGTTCTCAACAGGGCTCTGCATCGGGGAGAAGTAGGTCATACATCAGTGGGAGGTCTACAGATGAGCCCACGTTCACATGAGCACTGCAAAGGCTGACGCACGTGTTGCACCAGCCTTTGCCCATCGATTTTTTAGGGGTTTTCAGTTTCTCCCTCTGGAAGACCAGGCAGTTGCACATCACTTTCCTGAGCTCCCTTGCTGCCTAAGCCTGGTCCAGGCACCACAACAAGGAGTCTGAAGACACTGTATGGACATCATCTGTATAGCAGGGATGGGATCTGCTTCTAAGGAGGTTTGTTTATGTGCGTGGGGGGTGAGGACTTCAGTCAGCAAACTGCCACCACAGCACCGGGGATGGAGCATTCAATTTGTCAGCTGCATACAATTTTTCAAGTAGCAATTAATAAACAGGGACCAGTGACCTAGAAGGGAAACATGAAAGGACTGGAAAAAGCAATTCAGCATCTGCAAAAGAAATAGGTTGAGTGTGAAAGGCGCTGAGCTGCCCGCTAGCCTGGTGCCTTCTGCTCGGGGCTGCAGATGACCACACATTTTGCTGCTGAGCAGAAAGGAAAGTTCTCTGGCACGATTTATTGGGCTATAAAGGGAAAACTACTCCTGACAGCAGTACCACACCAAAGGCAATGTTGTAGCTGAGGGGTTGAGAGCAAAACAGTGTCATGTTCTTGTAGCGTTTTCATTACTTTAACTTTTCCAAAATACCATCTGATTTCAGGTAGCAACAACTGCATAAAGTCACAAACACACAGCTGAAGATTTCAAACAGCTTTGCTGACTAGATGCAAAACTAAACGTGGAGGAAGGTGGAATAGTCTGGGTGTGACTCTGAGACTGCGGGAGGTTTCATTGACATTTCAAGGGGTGAAGTGAATGACTCAGAGTTCAGAGCATCAGATCCAAAATGTATCTTTACTGGCTCAGCATTCCCTGGTGAAAATGGGAGACATTTGTCCCTGGCCATTAAAGAAGCCAGCAGGAGGGCTTGGCTCTAGCTTTCATTCTGGATCCTCGCTGCTGCTTTGTCCTTTGCCACCAGGCACGATTTTGCTGCCCCATCTTAATTTGAGCGTCACCAGATCCCCCAAGCAACTCTCACTGGGCCACTGCAAAATACAGGTGAGGATGCAGTGGAGTTGCCTTAGTCAAGGGAGTATCACATGAGATTAGCGATAGTAAAATTCCCCAAACCACCAACTTCTTGTACCAACTAGTGTTTGTCAGTGTTTCCCTTGCTATAAATATGTTTGGAAGCTGAAATTACTTTATAGCTCTAGAAATAAAATATGAAAGGGCCAGATCCCATTTAATCTGCTGCAGGTGTAAATAACTGCAGAGGCTTCAAAGCCTAGAGAAGCACCTGCAGTCTCCTGTGTGGGTGCTGGTCTGTAAGCAGCCATGCTTGCAGCTGCAGGAGAGGCACCTGCTTCAGCTGATAAGTTGTCTATTAGCTCAGGATAATGAGCTGAGCCACGCTCATAAGTCATGTGTGAGTTGTAGGGAAGGTTTATGAGGCTGGTCTGTAGACCAGAGGTTGCTCAGCCCAGCCTCCTGGGAGCTCTGGAAAGGTGATTATTTGGTGAATAGGAAGATGCCTTGGAGTAAGATGGGTCCTACAGGGTCAGAGGATAGAAGAGTTTGATACCTACAAGTGGAGCTCTGCCTTGCATGGAGTATCAGTATGAGGTATGTGCATGGTTACTTCATGGTGGGAATTGGTAGTGCCTGACCATCTTGATGGTTTCACTGGTTTTCAAAAGCTTGCTTAGGTTTTTGTGTGTGCCATCCTTGGAGGATGATGAGGTGGTTGTGAGCCTGATGGATTTTGGAGTTCCCAAGAGCATTTGTTATGTTCTTTTCCAATCGAGGTGATTCTGTGAAGGAGGGTAACGCTCTCACACAACACTAATACCAGTACTCTCCTCTCTGTCATTCTAAAATTTATCTTTATTTATAAAAGTTGTATAAAATGCCTTTTGAAATTGGTCTGGTGAAGCAGGGAAGCTTTTTTGTTATTGACCAGGTTTCTGTACAGGAACCACACTGAAGTAGTGAGATGTGGACACACAGCAGAGCAACTGAACCAGGCTCTAGGAAAGGCTGCCACATGTCACTGGTGTCGTGGAACTGGGTAGCAGCATGAGCTCGTGCTGCTGTCCATATGCTTCATTACAGAACTGCAGTGTCGTGATTTAGTAACCAGCCTCTTCACAGTGAGGGGTGGGGGGGGGGGAAATCAGGAAAATTTCCAAAAGCTACACTTCAAAATTTGGAACAGTTTTACAAAGGAAGGAGGACACGTTTGATGCTGTAAACAGAAGGTGATAGCTCCAACTATTGCTACCGTACTACTTGGATACTGACCATTTCCAGACTCCAACGTTGCACAGGGCAAATCTATTTCTAGAATAATGAAGAACAGAAGTTTAATGGCACCTACTGCTTTGGAGAAAACGTGATGCAGGTCTTCAAGTAAAGCAAAAAGGCCTGTAGGAGCGCTGAGGGCTACGAGGCAGTAAAAAGTTACCTGGCTGTTGGACGATGGGCTGTAGGTGTTCTGTGGCAAAGCAGGGTGAGCAGCACAGCCTCCTGGTTTCAGGGACACATTATGATACACTTAAATTATAAGACATTACTACTGGAGGAGGAGGAAGAAGAGTACTTTGTTTATGTAGAAATTACTGGAGGAAGACAGGGAATTCTCTTCTGTAAGGAAAAAAAAGGAAAATCAGTTCAAAATTGTCCCTTTCATAAAGGACTGGCCCTTTCATGTACCCCTGGATCAGCAAAGGGAGCCAGATTCTTCCACAGCATAGCTCAAACCAGCTCTGCCTGATTTATTCCGAAGACACCTTCTGACTGCAATCTCTGACTTGACCTCAGCTGTGCGTGGCCCTCCTGCCGCATCTGGTGAAGGAGCCAAAGCCTGGAGCGTGTGGGTGCAGGACTGCAAACGGTTCCCATCAGGCTCCTGCAACACCGTGTCTCCTTGGTGCAGCTCTCAAACAAAGCTGGGCAGGCAAAGTTCCCAGGGATCAAACGAGACATTCTGAAGTGGGGGAAGGAGAGAAAAGGGGGTTGTATTTCAACACACAGAGGCTGAAAGGCTTTCAGTTTTTGACTAATAGTGACAATACAAAATTAAGGCTGCTGCGAGCAGTTCTTGGTCCCTGCCTTGAAAATAACCAAATTTAGTCAATTTATGCTTGTTGAGTGCATTTTCTTTTTTGAAGCAGTCAGCTGCTGCAAACGCACCTGCAATATTATCTAAAGGGCAGCTGCTCTTATGGGATTATTCAAAAACCTTCAGGCCTCTGAGCCAGCTGAGAGCTTTTCCTCACACGTTTTCCTACAGATCAGAAAATGTCTTCTCAAGACTTTGCTGTAACAGCGACAGCTAGTAAAGTCCTGGTGTGAAATAAGGTGGGAGGGTTATTCCACCTGTTTCATTACAGAACAGGATAAGCAGGGAGGGAGGGATACCAGGGCTCAGGTCCATGCAGATGTGGTGTGGAGGAAACCTTGGCTCCATCTACTCCCCTTATCCAATGCTGGGCCTGTTACCAGTGGGCCAAGGCAGAAGAGGAAGAAATGGCTGAAGCCCTGTCTGAGGCTCTTGGGTGTTCCTGCCCAGCTTCTCCCACCACAGCTGCTTCCCAGGAGTTCAGAGGAGCCCTGGTAAAATGCCATCTACTAAAACAAAACCCTTTGTCAGAATACTTAGAGGTGCAAAACTCAATTCACCTCAGTAATTCTGGAATACTCTGGAATCAGACAATGTAATTTATGTAGTAAGTCCTCCTGTGCCATCTAATCTAGTTCCCATGTGCCTAGCCATGCCTTTCAGGGAGGTGCTTTCTCTTCTTGCTTCTGGATATAGCACTGGCAGTTAAAACAGAGGTAAGGTTGCTTCAGCGTGGTGCAGCACTTCTGTTGGGACACAGGAACAGGGCACTTGTGAGTCTTCCTTTCCCTCCATTCACATCCTGCTTCTTCAACAACAAGCTCAAGCTTCTTGTAGGATGGAGGTACTGCTCAACAAGTGACTTGACCTTCTGTAGGCTCAAGTGACCCAGAGAAGAAGTGGGTGTTGCCTGCTGCGCTGAATCACGTCCCTGTGTTCCTGCATTTATTTAAAACACGTTAAATAATGAGATCACAGTTTCTGACCAATCTTTCTTCCAAAGTGCTGCCATGTTGAACTTCCTAGACAACAATGCTTGTCCTCAAAGGAGGGAGAATTTCCAGAATTCAGCTTCCTGAAGCATGTACTATACAGATAAAGGTGTGGAACAGTGTGACTTCAGGAGAGGATAAAGGGGAGAACTTTGCTACCTACTTACAGTCATTAAAACAGCAATACCTATATATATATTTTTTTTTAATGCTAAGTCTCCCAGTAAAAAAAACCCCAAACATTTTATAGCATTACAGAGCTTTGATCCTACGGCACAAAGACCAGCTTCTGTGCACTGTGTTTTTTAGACTTTCTTTTTTTCATTGCAACAACAACCAAATGGGAAGGAGTCAGGCAGAGGGTGGTGTAGCACCATCTACAGCAGGTCCATTGCTACGAACTGTGCAAGCTGTGACAGGGCAAACACAAGGGAACTAAGGGGGAATTTCTCTTCTTTCTCCTTTCTTCCATCTCTAAACCTGGATGGGAAAAGGCAGTATCTTACAAAAGATGGTGTCAAGCACTATACCTAGCATATAAAACAGAGTAGATGATCGGACACATCACTACAAAGGAATTCCTAAGCCAAATTGTTAAAAATACACAAACCCTTTAAAAAAATAATCAGTATACAATCACAATGCAAAAGGAACATAAAGGAACTTTGTCTTAATTCCACATATTCTGGCCACCCTTCCCTCCCCCACCTATTCCTCCTAAGTCCATTTCTGCAAGCTCTGGAAAGTCCAGTTCCACATCCTCAGTGACGGAGAGTGAGTGGTGGGCTGACACTTAATTTATGAGATCCTGGAGCTCCTCATCAGTCAGCTCATTGACTTCCATGATCTTTTCCAAGTGCTCCATATACCGGGTATGGTCTTGCAAAAAGTGTGGTACCCTCATGTTCTCAATCACAGCCAATCCCTTCAGGCGGTCCACATCCTCATACGAGATCTGCAAGGAAGGACATGGGTTAATTCCACACTATAGTCCTCTGCTGCAGCTCTAACTTCTCTCCTGTAGCTGAGAAAAGATTTCAGAGCAGGGGGATTTAAAAGCTTGTGAGAATGCTTTGGAAACAAGTAACTGTGCTTCAGTGGAAGATGCAAAAAAAAAAATAAGTGTAATTTTAGCAAATGCCTCCATACTTCCTGATTCTGCATTTCAGTGAACAGATTCATAGGAACCTGGATGGGAATAACCTACAGCAGCTGCAGGAGTAGAGAGGGAAAGGATGGAGCACATGTGAGTGGAAAGATTTGACATGAGAATGGAAAAAAAGCTGTGCAGAAGATTGAGGAGCTAGGAAGGGAGCGCAGGACAGGCATGGCACAGGACAGGCAGCCTCCAGCTTTGGGAAAGGTGTGGTGCCAGCTGACCTGAACTCTAATGTTTTCAATTTTCACTAGCAAATGTGCTTATGCAAAGCTAAGTTAAAATGCACCTCTAGTAACTAACTATATTAATATTATATTATAATAATATAATTATTATAATGGGCATATAAATGGGCAATCCTTCAGCATCACAACTTTTGTTTAGTTTTTTTTCCCCATTCAATAGCAGGGCAGAGACTGCATTTACCTTTTGGCATCAGAGCCTTTTGGGTATGGGTGTGACAGTCACAAACCTTTTCCAGCTACTACAAGTCCTACTCTTTTTTTTTTTTTTTCAAAGGAAAGCTGAGATTTTTCTCCATAGTCTTATGATTCTACGAGCCAGGACTTCCAAGTCTTGAGCTCACAGTAGCTCTTGGTACTGAGAATGACAGTCCAGAAAGGATTAAATGCTTTGGCTGTGCAATAGCTACACAAGCTGCCCCACAAGCACAGCACAGGACTCCTTGGGCAGGGATCCAGTGTGATGAAATTTATGTGGTTGCCGCTTTGTCTACAAGCTGCATGTTCTGGGCACCCTGCAGACAGGAGCAGATGTACTGGCAAAAAACCCCACAGGCCTGGCTGTGCTTAGTAACTGGCACATCCCATTTCCTCACAGCAGGTTTGTGCCAGGTGGCTTGAGAGTGGAGCCTGCTTCTTCCAACCTTTTTTACCCCATGTTTCTTCTAAGGAGCTGAGCACTGCGGGGTCAGGGCTCCTTGGAAACAGCCTGTCCTCTCAGCAGGTGATGCTTTCTATTCAGAAAAGATTAAAGTGAGCATGAGTGATTCACCAGTGTGGAAGGAGCATGGGAGGGCTCTGTGGAAAGATAGGATGGTGCAATCCAGCTTGCTAACCCTGATCCATACAGGTGGTCAAACATGGGGTGCAGATCTTGCTGATAATAGGAACAAAGTCTGCAAAGAGAATGAATTTGCATCTGAGTACAGCTGTGCTTTCTAGCTGCAATGACAAGATGCATCCTGATGGGGAAAAAAAAATGAACATACACCCATGCCCAGGCTCACTCAAGTTACTAAGATACTGCTGTTCAAAGCTGGTGTGGCATCACACATGATTAATGTTATTTAGAAGTAAGCACAGAGGAGCTATAGAAAATCATACCATCTCCTTTCAGTCTGGAGACACAGCACCAAATGAAATTAAATACTGATCTTCCCTCCTGTCCCCATGTGAAATTCTACTTCTTTTCCTCAAAAACAAAGGAAAGAAAAAGGACTCTTTTCTCCTCATATTTATGTTCAGGGGTTTCTGCTACTGCTGCAACTAAGACACAAGTATCTGTGATTTGAGGTATGGTTTGAAGGGGATTTTTCCCAGTGGGCCAGTTTTCCCTATTTCCT
Organism: Antrostomus carolinensis; assembly: GCF_000700745.2. Classification (NCBI taxonomy): domain Eukaryota; kingdom Metazoa; phylum Chordata; class Aves; order Caprimulgiformes; family Caprimulgidae; genus Antrostomus; species Antrostomus carolinensis. Next base: position 10,753 of record NW_010287813.1, read on the forward strand.
CAGTCCTTGCAATTGCTAAAAAAATGACAAAAGTTGACATCCTGAGGAGAATCAAAAACATAATCTCATCCTACTGTGACAACAGGTTGTCTTCCTTACCATATGTAATTAAAATCATTCTAACAGGTAAAAAAGAGGTTAAAACAGGCTTACTTTGGCTCTTTGTAAGGTGTTCACATTCCTGGGAAACACAACAGTAGGTGACATTTTGCTGCTTTTGCTTTTTAAACCCCTGGTAGTGATGCCATACTGAAGTGCACCAAGAGATCTGCATTCCATTTCTCTTCTTTAATATTACTTGCATGCGATGGCTACGTGAAAGTTTTGCAGTGCTTCCCATATTCAATTTCTTCCTTTAAAAACTGCTCCTTCCTAAAAAGCATCTTTTCTCAGGCTTCAAGCTCTCTCCTTGGTCACTTCTAAGTATGCTGAACAGCTTGTATGTGATCTGTTTCCATGCACCTCTTCTGTTTCCATGCGCTCTCTTCTACGCTGTAAATAATGTCAGAAGCAGCAGGAAGGCATGGCTACTGTCATCAGCCAGATCTCTAGCGCTCAGATGAGAACAGAAGACACAAAAACGTCACCATGGCTCTGTCTTAAATACAGACACGTGACAAAGCAGCCTCTGATTTTACAACTGTGTGAACTACCTACTAAAGCACAGAAGCAATTTGTTGTCAGCAGCACAGCCAACTGCTTTGGTTTCCTATTATGTTCATAGCTTTATTGGATTTGAAATAAAACTATCCCTAAGGCAGGCATGTGGGAAAGATGAGGACACTTCTTACAGCACAAGAACACTGAGAATCTTCAAAAGGCAAAGAAAATTTTCCCACTGAATGCTGGGCTTCCCTATGTTTAAATCATGTGCTTTTTCTTTGAACCTGGAAGACACACCAGCCAAGCTTAATACTCCCTTTGGAACAACCTGATCCTCCTATTCCACCTTAAACAAACAAATAAATCACCCTTCAGAGTGGTGATAAATTCGTAATAACCACAGGTGAGATCTCAGTGCAAGTTTCATATTTGTGCTCACTGAACTTGTTTTTCCTGAGAGTATATGGAGATATTGGAGTGGACTCAGTGAAGGGTCACCAAGATGATTAAGGCACTGGAGCATCTGACATATGAGGACAGGGTGAGAGACCTGGGACCGTTCAGCATGGAGAAGAAGGCTCAGGGGGATCTTACCAGTGTGTACAAACACCTGATGGGAAGGAATGACGAGGGAGTTGGGCTCTTCTCAGCAGAGCCCACTGGCAGGGCAAGAGCCAGTGGGCACCAGTTAAAATGCATAAAATTCTGTCTGAACACAAAATACTTTTTTACAGTGAGGGTGGTAAAACACTGGCGCAGGCTGCCCAGAGAGGGTGTGGAGTCTCCATCTCTGGAGATATTCCAAGCCCAACTGGACGTGGTCCTGGTCAACCTGCTCTAGCTGACCCTGCTTAAGCATTGGGGGTTGGACTGGATGATCCTGAGAGGTCCCTGCAGACCTCAACCTACCTGTGATGCTGAGAGCAGGAATTGCTCTTACACACAGATTTCCAGTTTGATTGCAAGATGTATGCAGCAAAAACATTCAGAGTAGACTTTAAGTTCCCTTTTAGCTGCTCTAAAGTCAAGTGCTTATCAATTATCATACTGCTAGAATGAAATTGCTTGCACACCTTTAATGTGGATGCCTTGCCATGTGGATTATAGTGGAATCTGCTATGAGAAATGACTTACTGTGTTTTTGAAGTGGCTTGAAAATCCTGCAGACTCCCTGAAGAGAGAAAGGGATAAAGCAGGAGCAGTATGTGTTCAGTACTTTAGCAGGCAGAAGCTGTGTGGAGTTAAGCAGGCTTAAAGCAAAAGGAAGTTTCAGAGAATAAAGTTGCAGAGACTTATTTGACAGTGTGATTTTATTTTCAGAGTTTCCTAACTTGGGTCAGTTACCTAAATAGCTCTGCTCACTAATATGTTTCTGACACTAAAGGCAAATGTGGACTTAAATGTGGACTAAACCTCTCCATCATGATATGCCACTTCCCTTTATCACCCATTGAAATGTTGGAATTCCAGCTCTAAAACAACATCAATTTGAATCCTGGTTTATGTGACGATGAACCCTGCTTTATGAACTGTGGAAATTCAGCAATCCAAGGATTTGGCTCAGGACGTGTGACCAAGTTTCTGCACTTCTTAGTATGATTCTGAGAAGAAACAAGGAATGAATGTATTTCTACATTTGCAGAATATACTTTATGTCCCTTCTAACTGTCATTCTATGTCCATTCTGTCATATTTCATGTCCATTCTGTCATTCTATGTCCAAACTGTCATTTTATGTCCATTCTAACTGTGTATTCTGGTGAAAAAAAAATCCATTGATTTTTTTAAAAAACATCAGAGGTGACAGCAGTGAAAGGAATTTGAGATTAAAAACTCTTTTGTGGTGGAAGGGGATGATGCATTAGCATCAAATGGTTAATTTTGTTTTCTCCTAGGACCACCACCTTATCTAGCACGTGTCCCACTTGCCCAAGGCATTCCATTGTACTGCAAGTCAGGTAGTAAAGGGAGGAAAGGAAAGTCTGAGAAATATGACCACAAAACCTTAATCTGATAAGCGAGGAATGAGGAAAAGCTGGTAGAAGTTTTTAGGACCTCAAAATATTTGTAACTTGCACTGTGTAATACAAGGTGCTGCACGCAACAGAGATTTCTAGATCAAAGTAAAACAGAGCACAGTGACTCAGCTCTTTACAGGCAGGCTTGCTGAAATTATAAAACTGTACCCTTTGGTAAGAATGAGCCCACTCACCTTTCCAAGGGCTGTCAGAAGATGGAAATCAATGGATTCCCTGTATCTCAGGATTCGGAGGATGCCATCCAAGTACACCTGATCCTTATTGAAACAGCCTAAAAGGAATCAAGATACATCACACTCTGTTAAGGTTTGTTCAAGGCATATTTTCAGAAGCCATTATAAGCAGAACAATTTTATCTTAAAAAAATGATATATTGATATACTAGACTTTGAAAATCTTTTCCAAAAACTAACTAAAAGGCTAAAGTCACTAGTCAGAGAAAGAAATCAAACACAGAAGATGGTGTCTGTGAATATCCACAGCATCACATCTCTTATAATCACAGAATCACAGACTGTCAGGGGTTGGAAGGGACCTCGAAAGATCATCCAGTCCAGCCCCCCTGCCGGAGCAGGAACCTAAATGAGATCACACAGGAAGGCGTCCAGGTGGGTCTTGAATGTCTCCAGAGAAGGAGACTCCACACCCTCCCTGGGCAGCCTGTTCCAGGGCTCTGTCACCCTCACTGTAAAGAAGTTTCTTCTCAAGTTTAAGCGGAACCTCCTGTGTTCCAGCTCACACCCATTGCCCCTTGTCCTACCATTGGGCATCACTAAGAAGAGCCTGGCTCCATCCTCCTGACATTCGCCCTTAACATATTTATAAACATTAATGAGGTCTCCCCTCAGCCTCCTCTTCTCCAAGCTAAAGAGCCCCAGCTCCCTCAGCCTTTCCTCATAAGGGAGATGCTCCACTCCCTTAATCATCTTGGTGGCTCTGTGCTGGACTCTCTCCAGCAGTTCCCTGTCCTTCTTGAACTGTGGGGCCCAGAACTGGACACAATATTCCAGATGCGGCCTCACTAGGGCAGAGTAGAGGGGGAAATAATGTTATAATAAACACGAAAGGAGGTCAGACTGTCAGGATGAACTTTTTCACTGTTTTGCAATTTGTATTTCCACTTCCAACAACAACAACAAAAAAAAGCATTACAGATTCAGTTTGAAAGTCTCACGGATGTGCATTTTCAGCCTCGTTTTCAACAGCACAAATCCTGCTGCCTCGTTTCAGACAGCGCAGAGTCCCACTGCTGCCTTTTGCCAAGCTTTTCCTGTGTGACACGATGAAGGAGCTCTGTGCATATTCTGAAAACCTCCTTGAAGTACAAAAAAGAGAGAAGACAAATAGGGAACCCACCTGGTTGTGATGTGTCAGTCCACCCTCTCTTGGCTCGTACGCAGTAATCCCACCTAGTATTGGGGTCCTTGACAAATTTCCCCACGTCCTGGAAGAGCTGGCAGAAGGACATTTGGCTGGCCTGATAAACAGTGTAGTAGAGCAGGGCAGCTCTCCAAAGAAAAGGGTCTTTGCGGAACAGGACGCTGTGAATGCTCGCTAGCCCCTCTTCTGTAGGGTTGATTGGTTTTAATCCGTGTTTCCTACGCCCATTCCAGTTGCACCAAGGCTGGCTGTTGTTGTTAAAACCCCGAAAATAATGAGTTCCTGAAAAGAAAGGAATATGGAGCTTAGAACAATAGCATCTAATGATTAAAGAAATTATAAAATATGGAAGGAGATGCACGTTTCAGAACTCTGAACTGGTAGCACTGGGAAAAGTGGTAACTTAAGCCTTGTCTACAACAGAGAATTTTGCCAGAGGTAGATTGACAGTGCAATTATTCACCTGTTGACTGTGAGTGGGACCCCCAAAAATGCCTAAGGAATACGAATATCAGCAGGATTTGAGATCCCAAATCCACAACTAGGAATTTCCAAAAATGTCTTACATGCTGAATGCCTCTGGCATAGGCTCAGCATTGTAGTGAACAGAAGGAAGGAGAATCAAAACAAGGAGGCAGAAATGTTGCCTCTGGAAGGTGATTAAACAGACCTGCTGCAGGCTTGGAGGAGAACATGTCCCCTCACAACGCAATAGTGGCTCAAGGCAATCACAGGGCTTATTCTCCAGTTGAAATCCAGGCACTAGCCAAGTTTATAAATTTTTGATGTACTTCACTAAAACTGATTCCCTGAAACATTTGTCGAAATTTTCCACGGGGCTGGGCCAACCTCGTGTAACACAAAATCAAGGCAATCTGGCACCAGTTTAGGGGTTGCTGGGGAAATTCTTCATCTCTTCCCTAAAGCAAGCCTACATTTGCAAGCAGGCAGTGTAACAGAAGCAGATTTGTAAAGGAAAATGGCTGGTGCTGAGGTTGAATGGTTGTGCTATTTTTGGCTCGTTTTTTTTTTAATTCCAGACTAGCTGTAAGTTGCTCTCATGAGGAAAATGTCCCTGAGCAGTGACAGCACAGAAGGTATGTCCTGGAGCACAGCCTCTGAGCTAGCATCATCTAGCATTATATTATAAAGGATTATACTTTGCCTGCTCCAAGATACCTTTGGCCTGTGAATCTCAGTGCAATAAGTGGGACTAGTTGGTGGACTAGTTGGTAAATTCACTTCAAAAGCTCGCTCCTGAGCTGACCTAAAATGCTCATGTACGTGATCCTTAGGAAACCTCACGCAGATTATCTTCCTTCTACATGGCGCAGTGACAAACAGGTTTCTCCTTCCCTTCAGCACACCTACAGCGTATGTTCTTTAGACGGGAACATTCCCTCCTTCTGTGTACATACAGTGCTTGGCCCATCATTGCAAAAGAAGGAAGAACGCATGCAAGTACTCCCCTTTGCCTGGAGAACGGAGGTCATGCTCATACCAATTTCATGTCTCAGCATCCCTTCCAGCCAGTGCTCTCGCGCGGTGGAGACATTGATAGTCAGAGTGGGGCGGCCATTCACCACCGTCATTGAGGCTCGAGAAAGCAGGTCCTCCGTGAGATGGACCACAATCTGAAGATGAGAGAGTTCAGGTAGCAAAGAGCTCTCTTCTCACTCCTCTTCCTGCTTTTTTCCTTTGGCCCTTCCAGTACTGCATTTCTCTTTGGTCTCTTGCCCTTTACAACTCTTTCTCGCTACCAAGAATCACCTCTGGGTGACACTTCTGAGTCCCCTGAGCTATCCTAGTCACCTGTGCTGCTGACAAAACCTCAGACTTCAGTGGGACTCAACATGAGGGTTCAGATAGACAGACATGAGACTGCAAAATTTAATACAGTAACACTGACTGGATTTGTGGGGCAGGGAGTGATCACATGCAGAGTAAAGAAGAGAAAATTCCATTTTTTGAACTGTGCCTAATTATCCTGGTATTACTGAGAACTGAAAAATATTAGTTAAACACACATAAATTGACTAAGTATCTATATACTTAACTATCTGAAACCTTTTAGGTGCAATACTAAAGCCCCATGAATGAGATGGGGAAGCACCGTGTACTTTGTTTCCTGATATATGATACAGGCTTGAAACATTATTAAAATACTGGTATTGTTTTACTTTGTTTTATACAGAAATGTAGCTCTTGTTTTCGCTTGGAAAACTGATAATCAAAACCAAAACTGCCAGAGAAGAAAATCTATATATATTGATAGATTTTGTTATTTGAGTTTAAAAAGACTTTTTAAACAAAAGACTGTGAGGGAGAAGGGAAACTCTCTTTGTTGAAGATTAAGCACCTTTCCCTCTTCACGTAATGTTTAAAGAAACTCCCCACAGTACTGCTCAGAAGAGTACAAGGGAGAGCACCTACAAGAGAAACCACTTTTTTTACTTATCAAAGTTAACAAAAAAGGACTTAGGGATTAGGGGCATTGACGTGACACTTCCCCATATTTGAAACCCACCATACAGCTTCAAGTTCAAGAGCAAACAATCAGGATGATAAAACTCATATTTAAGATTCAGGAAAGACAGGTAAATCCTAAAGCATGGGTACCACTTAGCTTTATGAACACCTCTTCAACTGGATAGAGTATTCTCATCATATTTTAGACCATACTAAGCATGATCTATTAACTGTATTTTTGCAGAAAAAGTACAGTATTTCATTAAGAAGGCCATGGGATGTTCAATGAGGGTGTAAGATCCTGCTTCCATGAAGACAAAGAAAGACAAAAATGAACACAAAGGGAGATAAAAGGACAGCAAAGACCAAAAATGTATTTTTTTTTTAATTGCTTGTTCTAAATTGTCGTTTTATAACCTAACTCTTAGAAACACAGGTAAAGTCTGGTATCAGTCTCAAATTATAGTCTCCCATAAAGGTGTGATGAATTTACCAGTTTCTCCTAATAATGTTATGTTTACTAATGAAACCTAATTTTCTCTATTGATCTCCCACTCCAGACTCCTCTCACTCACTGCTAGTGATCTCATCTTAGACTGTGTCAGCTGGTGTTTTCATTTGGAATAATCTTTTTTTTTTAATATACATTCAATTTCATCTGACTCTTCCAAGCAATTCTACATAACTCAGTCAAACTGGACCTCTAAAATCCTGACTATAGAAAATAAGTTTTTTTTGCATAGGGCTCTAAAAAATTAGATAGTTAAAGTCAGGAAAAACCAGCACACAAACCAACTCAACAAGCCAACCTCTTCCAAACATTTTTATTCACTTATGTCACTTTAATTTGTTCTGCTTCTTATAAATCAGCCTCTTGGGCTGCTGCTTATTTTTCTTGGCCTTTTCTTGACTCTCTTTCCTTTGGTGTAAATAATTTGATACAAGAGAACAGATGGCAGAACTGATGAATAAATGGAAATGTGCTAGTCTCCAAGTAGCTGAAAAAAAGGAGGGAAGGAAGGGTGTCGTTCTTGGGTACTCCCAAAAGAAGTGAATTTAAGAACGAGCATATGTGAATCAGGAAACAGGCTCAAAGAGATGGCTGAAGCATTCACAAGGAATTCACATCATTTCAATTGTTCAAAACTTAGGGCACAGCCATGAGAAAAATAGGATGTAAGGAAAATAGTCTTGTAACTATGGAGGAAAGACACCCCAAATGGTGTCTATCCTGGGGCTATCCATGTGTAATTTCTTAGATTGACATAAATCTTTCTTCCCTGCTGCAGCGTGTCACTTACCTCACCGAGGCAGCCTTCTTTCACCATGTATTTTCTGACGTGATTCCAGATGCGACTTTTGGTCAGCAAGCTGCCTCCAGTGGCCTGTTCAAATTTTTCATAACTTCCATATTTCTGCAGTGTCCGCTCCATAATGTTAATGGACTATAAAATGGACAAAAGCACAGCAAATATGAATGCAGTAAGAGTCTGTAGTTATTCGATACAGGCTGGCATACTCTGTAATCATTTTATATCATCTTCAGACACACATTAATGCCAAAGTACTGAAAAAAGATTCTGTGAGCATCAGCATACATCAGCATACATCAGCACGACACAGATGATTATCAGTCTAGGGAAATAATAACCATTTTCTCTTTAATTTTGTGAATGTTGTACAACTGCCTCGTAAATCAGACGTAAGAGATCACAAGGACGTATGCAGTTTGTCAGCGTGCTTCTTTTTATGGTTTTCCAAAGAATTTTACAAAGATCAACTATTACTATAGTCTCTCTTTATTTCTTGTTATTTTGTAATTGAGCAGTGCTGAACCATGATTAAACAGATGTATAAATATAATTTTACCAATAATATTTCTACCAAGAATTTCTCCTTATGATGAAATTCTCTGTACCAAGGGTGTCTGCTTCAGAAAAGAGAAAAAAGAGAAAATTCATTCACAGAACTTTCATTTAAATTATAATACTTCTCTATAACCCCCCAAAAAGAAGGAGGAATGTGATATTAGGCAAATAAAAATCATACCAACTCCAATTCTCTTATGTATTGCTCCTGGAAGAAGTCCTTTTTGGGTAGAAAACTGACTACAACGCCTATAACACAATCTGAACTCTGCATGTGGAAAGTGTTAGTGGTGGTGTGTGAAATGATCATCCTCAGTAATCTACTTCCCAACATCCCATTTCACACCCTTAAAAGAAAATGTGGTATAGAATAAATTCTTGCCCAGCAGCTGCCCAGCTACAGGGAACATTTTTTTTAAAACATATGATAACAGAAGCTCCTCAGAATCTCAGAGAGAAAAAAAATATTACTGATATTACCTTAAAAATAGGGTAATTTCTTGCTAAGAAATTATCACTGATGATGAAGGTGAAAGTCTTGCAGATTGAATCTCTTTTTACATTGTACACTTCTATCCATGCATGAAGCTGATAACATGCTGCTTGTTTCCAGTTATGCAATTCTGACATTGTCAGATTGGCTTATTGTCCACAAAAACAGGACTCATTTTATATCTCTCTCAGCTACTAAGAATCTTCATTTTTTTTTTCCAAGTTGAAACTAAGCAACCCTGAGTAATTGCCACTGAAAGCCATAAATGCTAGCTAGATGTATTCTTGAAGTCCTGTAGCTCTTTGAGGAGAGAAATATCAATTACTTGAATGCCTGCACTTTATGTTTGATATTTCTTTGTCTGTCTCTAATACTTATTAAATTTGAAGGGCCTCCTGGTCAGATCTGAATTTCTTTTTCAAAAATGAAGAAAGCAGTATAACTTACTACCTTAGCACAGAGTGGCATAAAAAAGGGTTAGCTTAAAGAAGGCTGTTGTTTTTGGGGGGGTTACACAAGTTAGAAGCAAAGAATCTACCTGCTGTGTCTCACTGCTGTGATCTCTATTCCAGAAGCACCCGAGTCTCCATAGTAAGTTTTTATTTCCGTGGGAGAAGAAGACATATGCTGGAAAGCATTACTAGTGAATCAGAAAATGAGGCATAAACAGAAATCTGTTGCAAACATCACCCCTTGGTTATTCTGAGAGCTATACCACTGTTTCTTCAAGGACAGCCCAGCAATATGGTACTCAAGCACCTTGGCCAAAAAGTCAGTGCATGTGGCCTCGGGAGAGTGACTCTGGTAGAACCAGGCTCACCATAAAGCCACCCCGTGTTGCTACACAAACTCTGGCTCCTCTCGCTGCCTCCCGTGTGCCCAAAACTCCCAAGCCCCCCTGCTAACTCCAGCAGTAGTTTCAGGCTTGACAGGGACTTGCATTGGACCCTCTGGGGTCCTGCTGACCGCACTGGCTGGTTCCCAGGATCTGGCATTTGGGAGCTGTGCCCCTGCACTTGCTGAAGCTAGCATGAGGAAGAAGTGGATGCTATGAAGAAAGGTATCAATGAGGAACACATTATCTTCTTTTTCCAGTTTTCTTTATAAGGTCAGTGTGACAGTTTCACTGGGCCAGCCCTTGGCTAGCAGCCAACACAGCCGTTCACCTACTTCCCCCCCACCCCCAGGCGATAGGGGAGAGGATTGGGGGGCAAGGGTAAGGAGGCTTGTAGGGTGAGATAAGAACAGTTTAATAATAGAAATAAAAAAAAAACCTTAAAATAATACTGATAGTAAAATAGTAGTGATAATGATAACAGTAACAAAATATACCAATGAGTGATACCCAGTGCAACTGCTCACCACCCGCTGACCAAGCCTGGCCCATTCCTAGCAACCCAGCTCTGTTTCAGCTAAAAACCAGGACAATCAGGCATCAGGATGTCTCAAGAGAAGTATCATAAAAAGAGGAATGCCCAAGCCACCACAAACAATTTGGCTCAGCCTCTCCCTGTCACAACACCGCAATGAGCACGCGTGGCCGCACAGCTCCATGTTGTGTGTTATGCAGCCCCCCCTTGGTACCAAAACAGGTAACTCCCAGGAGAATCAATAAGCACCTTAATGGACCTTTGGCTTGATTATTTGTGGAGAAAATAAATCCTACTGCTCCTAAGGACAAGAGGTGATGGAACTGCTGCTGTGAAAACTGTGACATCCTTCTGCAGCTTAAAAACAGATCATGTTTTTCAATATGAATGCATCAAAAACAGAGGATGCAGCCTCATCTGGTGCAAACTGGGTAGCTCTGGCATCCTCTCTCAGGCAACACTTGGTCATAGCCAAAGGATCATGTGGCTGTGGGCTCCCCAACAGAAGTGGGAACAAGGCCACTACATTTTGATGGCCATCCTGCCTCTCTCTCAGCAAATCAAACATCAGGTCCAGTTCAGTTTCATATCAAACAATGAAATAAAACTTTTCTGACAATGTGATGGCAAAGCCTTTGGATGGAGAAGGTAAGATTCACAGGCTGAGGGAAGCCAACAAAGATAAGAAGTATGCTTGAAGAACAGCAAAGATACTTCACATTCACCTTCTTCTGTCACCTTGCCTCTGTCTCAAGCAAAACAGAATGAGTCCTGATAATTCTTTCCAAGCAGGCAGGTGTGGCTCTCCAAGCACTGAAACAACAGGGAGAGCTGTCACACAGACATGTTGCCACCAGTGCACGTCTCTCTGGGGAGTATCTGGCAGATCACCCCAGCACTAAGATAGGCCCTGTCCCCAGTGACATTGCTGGTTTTGACACTTCTTGTCACAACCACCACAGCTTGTGGTGGTTCCTGAGGGAAAAAGGTTTGGGATTTATTTGGATCCCAGACAGTGAATATGACACAGAGCCCCTCACTTGGGGTTCTGTGCCTGTCTCTGAAGTGAGGTGACTCAAAGTCAGGTGTTGCAAGAACTTGCTGGGAAAGGGCAGAAGCCAGCCCAGCGTGCCAGCTCTTGCCTTTTCCAGCATCCAGCTGTGAGCTTATTTTCCAGCCTCTGGGCCAGCAGAAACCAAGGTACTGATACTGCCACAGTTCCTAAGGCCAAACTGTAAACTCTCCAGCAACAGGTAAAAAAATGGAAGAGAAGAAGGACTATATGGCTGTACCAGGTTACTGGTTAGGAGTAGGAATTCCTGCTCTTTTAATTATTAACTAGTTAATCTGGTTTAATCCCTTATATCACTACCAAAGAGTGCCAAAAGAAGAAGCAGTCCCAAAAGAAGTCTCCCTGCACAGCAAACTCTGCTGATGCTCAAGAAAGTAATGACACAGAAGCGTTAACAACAGCAAGACCAAGCTCTGTTTAATTCACAGGTTTAAGTTTTGGTGGTGGTGGCTTTTTTAAACAAATTATTTACAGCCAAGTAGGTCTCTAAATCCCAAGTCACCCATGTGCAGCAACACAGCCTAGTTATTTGAGAGCTATTGTAGATACATGTACTGATAAGACATGCTCATGAATTGTTTGAGGCAACCAAGTTAGAAAACAGGCTCAGTAACCCAGGAGTCAGCCCCAGCATCCAGTCAGCTCATCCTACGGTCAGAAAAAGCTCTGCTACAAAAGGGTTGCAGTCTCTGTTAAGATTTGTGAGACAGACAAGATTTAAAGGCACCACTGCTTTCCTCTCTCATTTGCTGAGGGGAAAAACTTCCCAGCTGCATCCTTAGGTAACACTAAGCTGTACCAGATGGAACTTGTCAGTCTAATCAACAGCCATAAAATAGTGGCTGCTCTCCTTTTTGGGTCAAGTGGAAAGGAGGGAGAGAGGTAAGAGCAGATTTTTGAGGTTAGTCTACTCAGGCTGTAGTATTTTGAGTTTTATTCCTTGTTTACAGTGGCTTTTCTTTTGCATGCTTGTTCTCAGTGTAACAGAGAGCACGTTTAAATAATTTAGAGCTGGTAGAAATATTTTTAATGAAAAACTTTTTAAACACTTTGTAAGGAATTCCAAATTAATAGTCACTTGGTTTTTATATGAGACTGTGCCCTGAAATAAACCTATGCTCCTACTGTAGTATCACCAGAAGTGATCTACTGTCTCCTCTAAAGGAAGACAGAAGTTTGTGTAGGATTCTGAGAACTAAGGTTACTTGGATGGCCTGATATGTTTTGTGCTATATATTAACACACTCTATCTACCAGTGTTAGTTTAGGAGGTAATTTGTTACTAGTGGAGAAGGAGGTGTTTTATAATTTACACATTATTGAATCTTCAACGTGCATAAGCTGTGACATCACCTGGACATTGCAAAGGGTTACTCACCGTTGAATGTCATGTTGTTTAGCCTTCCAGCTCCACCAAACTATTTCTCCAACATCTGATAAACTTGCTAATTAATTGCAGGCTACTTGTATTAAAGCCTTAAAAGGTCTATGATACAAACGCTTACAATGTGCTACAACTGATTTATTTATTTCTTAACTCAAATGAGTTCTTTAAAAGGGAAAAGGATGTATAACTCTTTCACAGGAGTATTAATCATTCAACAAAATTATGATTTTTTTTTTAAATATGTATATAAAAATAGATTTCCTGCCTTCATATACAATTCAAAGAAATAGGTGTTAACACACTTCAAGGTTACTTGAAGTTGTAACCTCCTTGCTGCTTTTGGTTCAGCAAATTGCAACTGTTAAGTCATCCCCTCTGCAAACACTGGGGACAATTGCTTCTAGCTAAATGTTGCCACCTCTAGCATCTGTGCAAAAATAACAAACACTTCAACTGTTAAGAAAACTTAACAGTGAAGGACAAGTAGTTTGAGCCAGAAGGAATGCTACTAATAAAACTTTCATAGTAGTTGGAGCACACAGTTGCTGCACTAACCTTGAAACACAGCAAAAAGGGAATTAATTTCTGTAATATTAGATATGCCAATCAATGTGAAAAGCTGCAAGTCTGTATACTATTTTTATTCTCAAATTCTCTTCCCCAAAAGCACATATTGTGTGACTCATGAAAGAACCTTATTATGAAGAAAACAAGATAAAGTAGAGAGAAAACAAAGAAACAGAGGAAAGTATGAGAAGACATTAAAATATTATTTTCAAATGTATTAATAACTCAAAAATGTTTCTTTTATGTCTGTGAAAAGTCAATTGATAAAAGTGTTGGGCTGCGCCCAAAGTTTAAAATCTTTGATCTGACTAGAAGCCTGGGGGTGAAGTGGGTGCTCACAAGCCTGTGTGTTCTCCATTGCTGTGTTAATGGTTTGTAAATCCATAGTGTTCTTTCCATTTCCCAAAAAAAAAAAAAAAAGGAAGAAAAAAAAAAAAGGCAGGGTGTGATTTGTCTTCCAGATATATTTCAGTAATGTTATATTAACCAATTCCACAGACATGCACAAAAGCAGGAAGGGCAGTAAGAAAACACTATCAGTTTTAATGTCCTAGCAGGCTATGCACAGCTGTGGGTAAAAATATTTTTGAAATGACTAAAAATCCTTTAAAATTCTGAAATGTCAGGTTTTGAGCTCATTTCACCGAAGTAGCCTAAAAGCTCCCTATAAAATTGGTGAGTTCTGTCAGTAAAAAGATGATTTGATAGAGATATTAGTCATAGAACACCAAGCAAGTAGATGTAAGCACCTTTTACAGAATAAAATAGGAATAATTCCTTTTCTGTTCACAGAAAGCAAAGCTTCCTAAAATAAGTACAGCAACAAATGATAGTCAAAAATGTTTCAAAAAACCAAATTTGAATTTATCCTTGTTGCAGGAAGAAGATGACTACGCACCATTGTGTTTTAACTGCCAACCTGAACCTTGATGCTGTGAGTACTTCTTTTTTTGCAACTGAAGTCATCTTTCCTGAACTTAACACTTCCTAAAAAATACCTACGTGTTTCTTCTGATGAGTAAAATCTGCATGTGAAAAAAGAAATTGCACTGAGGAAAAGCAAGAGCTCATACAACATTTTCTGTTTAAAATTTTGATTAATGATGCTTTTTCTGGAGAGTAAATTTGAATGAAATGAAAGTCAAATTTGCATGGAGATGAAAATTCCTACAGTTGTAGATAAAAAAAGAGAGAATGCCACCTGCTGGGCTTGGACCTGTATTAAAGCTGCTTTTTTGGTTATTTATATGAAGTGTGAGATATTGTTTAGTATTTTTAGGAGCTGAACTTCGAAGAAATGCTTTTCTTGCTAAGAACTTCTGTAACTTAAACTAAATCTTATGAGACAATTCACATCCTCCTCGGTAAGTTTCAGAAATACCATGCTTCACTGAATGTTAAATCTTTCACTGCTTTTTATAAAGTTGTTATAAAGTCTTTATTTTCCCGTGCTTTCTGTGTATAGGAAAAAAAGTAGAGTTACAAATCAGAATAGTATTGAGGAATCATTATTTAGGTGTGGGGTTTTTAATTAAAAGAAGTGTAGGTCAATGACAGGCCTGGTCCATGAAATCATCATGCATAAAATATTTTTTAAGGCTCTGCTACCTCATACTGAAAGGGATAATTTGTAATAAATTCAGTTTGGCAAATTAGTTATTGATGATTTGCTGTAATCTATAATCAATTTTGCTAATATTGCTATAAAAATCAAAGGAAAACTTGCTAAAAAGCTCTAGTCGAAGAGTAGTTTTATTTGGTGTTAGTATGTTTAGCTGGTCGTTTAGAAGTATGGAAGCTGATTCTAAGAACAGAACAGCTGTTCTCATAAAGAAAATAAATCCTTAATGAAAACCCAGATACTGAGTTTTTTTAAATATACAGATATTTTTTAATGTGAAAATGCAGACTGAGCCTTAAATACAATGGGTAATACACCTATGTGTGTTCTTAGATTTTGAGGGGGGAAATAGACTCTTCACAAGTCAAGGATCAGTTATTAGAATCCAAGATACTTTAATTCATCTATCCTTTTCACCAGGAATTCTGGGAGCTTTTAAGTGCAATATTCATATCACAAGTGAAACTCATAGAATGGCAGCATCTCTTCCCAAGTTTAGTATCACTTGAAACATGAGATTCTCTATTTAGAAAAGCCTATCAGACTTAAAATAAGTTCTTTCTAAACCATTTGGAAATAGCAAAAGCAGGAAGAGGACTGGTTCTGTTATTATACAGACAAGCACAGGGTTTTGTCACTTAGGTCAAAGTTGAAAGCAAGGGTTTTGTTGTTCTTGTTGCAGGTTTTTTGTGTTTGTTTGGGGTTTTTTGGGGGGGGGTTGTTGGTTTGTTTTGTTGTTTGTTTTTTTTTTTAATAACTCAAAGACAGGTTGGAAGTCAGGGTAGTTAGTTACACAGAATGGGAATGTCTGTAGCTATGTTACCAGTGTGGCTGCATGTTATGGGGGAGAAAAAAAAAGGGGGGTGAGGTGTCTCTTTAAATTTTATCTCTCTCTGGAATGGAATTTGTCTGCTGCTTGATTGAGCCTAATGTATATGCAACTATCCTTTCAAAGTTGATTAAAACAAGAAACATCAACATATGCATATCCAATAATCATGACCTCAAATAACTGCTGTCCCCTCCCAATCCCTGTGTCACCAACAGGACTGGCAGGATCTCTACACTGCTTTTTCCCTGTGTTTATTAAAGCCCATTTAGGCATTGTATTTTTCCTGGATTGGACTCTGCTTCATTGCCTAAAAAGCTCTCTTGCCATAAATTATGTTTCATGTAAACCCATTTCTAAGGAACTGTGCTTTTATCCTACAGAATCCTGTAAATACTAGGAAGGCTTTAATTTCTTAATCAAAAAGATTTTCTTTCAGTTCTGCTGTTGTATTCTCATCTTTGATGCTTTTTTTTGTCAAACAGTAGGGGAGAACGATAAGGAGAAACAACTTGCTACAAAACAAAGACGAATCACAGAATGTCAGGGATTGGAAGGGACCTTGAAAGATCATCTAGTCCAGCCCCCCTGCCAGAGCAGGATCCTAAATGAGATCACACAGGAAGGCGTCCAGGCGGGTCTTGAATGTCTCCAGAGAAGGAGACTCCACACCCTCCCTGGGCAGCCTGTCCCAGTGCTCCATCACCCTCACTGTAAAGAAGTTTTTTCTCAAGTTTAAGTGGAACCTCCTGTGTTCCAGCTCACACCCATTGCTCCTTGTCCTACCATTGGGCATCACTGAGAAGAGCCTGGCTCCATCCTCCTGACATTCACCCTTTACATATTTATAAACATTAATGAGGTCTCCCCTCAGTCTCCTCTTCTCCAAGCTAAAGAGCCCCAGCTCCCTCAGCCTTTCCTCATAAGGGAGATGCTCCACTCCCTTCATCATCTTGCTGGCTCTGTGCTGGACTCTCTCAAGCAGTTCCCTGTCCTTCTTGAACTGCGGGGCCCAGAACTGGACACAATAGGTGTAGGAAAAAATAATCTGTGGAAAAGGAGGAAAGAAAGTCACTCTACCTGCTTAAGAAATCTGTCGGATGCATGGCTGTGCTTGGCAAGCACATTTGGCAGAGCGGGGTTAGCGTATTCAAATTGAGGATTGTATGTGAAATCTGACTTGAAGAATTTCATCTTCTCTTTCTCTACATTGGAAGGTTTGATCGCAGTCAGCAAACAGAGTTTTCGACCAGAGACATCACCTTCTTTTCCATGGCTTTTTGAGGACTGGGATTGCTTTGGTTTTGTTAGATTAAAATGTCTCTTAGTTCTACCTCTGGGTCGAGATGGCAGTCCTATGCTGCTCTCTGCAACTGAAATACTGTTTGTGAACTTCATGCTGGTAGATGCTGGGCTGGTGATAATGATGGAGGGCTGTCTGTTTGTGCAGTACCACCCACCGCTGAGCAAGGGCAGCGGGACTTTGATCTTGCGGTGCCCGTTGCTTCGCAAGGTGGTAGAACACTTGGTAGTTTTTCTGTGTTTCTTGTGGTGAGCAGATGACTGCTTTTGAGTGTGGTGTTTTTTCTCCTCTTTGCTCTGCAGAAGGACATTGTAGCTACTGGTTCCTGTTGTGAAAGTGTCCTTAAGGATCCCAGAAGGTGGGTGCTGGAGGCTGTTTTCATTATTAATGTTCAGCTTATGTTCTTCTGGACTCAGGACTGATTTCTTAGAAAGCTCTGTCTTGGGCCAGTAAAGTTTTTCTGCATTGAAAAGGGGGGGGTGGAAAGCTGAGAACAAAATTGGTTGTTTTCACACAGCAATACTAATCTTAAGGACTCAAAACTGCAACATTAATGAAACACAGAACTTGTCTTAACTTCTGTCACATCAAGTTAATCTTGACTTCTAGACATATGGGACAATTGTGTGTATATTGCTTTTGAACTATGAGACTGGGACATGTAAGATCCAGCTAAACCAGTATTTTATGTTCACATCTGCATGCACGAGAGCACTGTTCAGAACTAAGAACTAACTTGTTTAAAAAAGGACTCTGCAGGACTCTGAATGTTTACTGTTAAATTAAAAAATTTTGCATTTTGAGCAAACTCTGATCTTCATCATGCAAGGAAGGCTTTCTGGAAAGATAAAGAATAATTTAAAAAATAGGAAACTGTATAGGAGTATATGAGCAGTATTTACAGTGAATTCCCACAGGGATCTGGACTGTGATATAAACAATCTGGTGTGGTCCCATCTGCAAAATCTGATTCATGGAATTTACTGTCAGAAAGGATGAGACCATTGGAATGGGCCAGCCACTGTGAACAATTTACAACATCATACAAATAACAATGTAAGTTTAAAAGACTTCAGTTTCACATATTCCTTCTTAATACAGACAGTAAGCTATATTTAAAGAGGAAAGAGAAGAGAGAGATTAGCTAGTTACAAACACAACCCTAAGAATCCTGAAGGCAGCCCTGTCATTTCATCTGTTCAAAGTTATTCCACAATAACAGCTGGCTGTAAGAAAACACTAAACTGAATGCAAGAAGTGAGTGAGGTTCCTGTAGTGAGGGAACCCTCCTTTCTTGCTCTGACCCCTGTCATACCCTTCAGGGGAGACAGGTCCCTGGTGCAGAGCAGCTGCACGGAAAAGTCACTGAGGATTAAAACTGTATTTAACATTTGTGCTGGCTTGGTAGAGAGAAGTGACCGCTCTTCACTGGTTCTAACCATCACCTTCTCTTGCCAACCAACTCATCCTAGAACATTAGGCAAGCTGAAAGTCAGGGCACAAATAAATCCTGCTCCAGAGAAATGCTTCCTACTTCTGCACCTAAAATGAAAGGATTCACAGAGCAGGAGACGTGGCCAGAGCTTGATTAAAGCCTGCAAAAGAGATTTGAGCTTCAGCCCACAGTTATACGTAGTTGAGCTGTAATTACTTTACATACAGTAATTATACTCTGAATGGAACATTAGCAAGAGATCATTAAATGCCTCCAAGGGGGAAAAAAAAATCGATAGTAGTTTAATTTCAGCTTTATTTTCACAGTAAAATTAGGTTTTGCTCCCAACATAAGCACCATGACAATGTATTTCATGCTGTTGGACCTCTGTCAGTTCCCTGTCAATCTGTGTTCCTCAGCTCTCCTGAAGACACTGTTCTAAAAAGACAGTGGTCCTATTTGCATGAACACACGATGGGAAATCTGCAGCCTGGGTGTTTCTTCCACTGGAAAGAGAGAGGTAGAAGCATTAGATTACTCTCTGCCACTGTGGTACACACATTTTATGCAAGCTGGGTTTTGTTTCACAGTCAGTTTGCAAATCCTCTTCCTATGCCGGATGCAGGAACGTGCTCCTTGACATTCCTGTTCATATTCTGTCAGATCATTCTCATCACCTGGTGACAACCTGCCTACCTGGATTATCTCGCTTTACTGTAATGGTGAGGAACCACAGTTCCCATCACAAGGAAAACAACATCAAACATGCAGCCAGGATACTGTGCCGTGGGCACTCATGTGGCTGCCTCTCCACAAACAACTGCTATAAAATGGGGCGTTTTTTGGAGAAAAAAAGTAAGATGACAGCTCACACGTATTTCTTGACAAGTATTTAAGATTGACTTCAGGCCTGTACTAAGTATTACAGTAGGAGAATCCTTACTTTTAAAAAGGATAAATGAAAAGCAAGGTTTCCAGAATGTCTGACCACAGAAATATTACACTTGTGAGCATGGGACTTTGCTTGTGTAGACCAAATTGAAGTGGGAAATTAAAGAGCTAGTTCGTAAACTACAGATGAGTGATAACAACAGAACGTGGTGGCAACCCTTCACCTTCTCTACTAATCAATTCTCAAAAGCCACAAAGAGCAGAGAAGCCTTAAATTGCTCCTACACAGGGAATAATTTGAATTGTCACACGTGTATCTAAGAAGTGATAAATACAAAGAAAAAAAAACAAAACCAAACAGAATTCAAAGAAACAACTTCAAATTACCTTCAATACCCCCTCAAGCTCTTGTGCTGATCCAATACTCAAAACTCATGACAGGTAAGCTCTCAGAGCTAAGTGGTACAGTTGGCCAGTAACAAATGCATCTAAATCTAGATAATTTCTGAACATCATAAGTCAGAATTCTCCTCCAAGAGTCACAAATGGTGGCCGAGTGCTGAACAAGCACTGCCAGGCTTCACAGGCACATGGCTGATATCAAAAATAGCTGTCCCCAAATTTGTAGTTACTTTATATGGCAAACTCAAGAAGCATGGATTTGATGATTGGATGGTGAGGTGGATTGAGGACTGGCTGAATGACAGCTCAGAGGGTTGTCATTGGTGGTGTGGAATCAAGTTGGAGGCCTCTGTCTAGTGATGTCCCCCAGGGGTCAATACCAGGTCCAGTGTTGTTCACCCTGTTCACCAGTGACTTAGATGAAGGAACAGAATGCCCCCTCAGCAAATCTGCTGAGGATACTGAACTGGGAGGAGTGCTGGATACGCCAGATGGCTGTGATGCCATTCAGAGGGACCTCGACTGGTTGGAGAGATGGGCAGAGAGGAACCTCATGAGGTTCAACAAGGGAAAGTGCAGGGTCCTGCATATGGGAAGGAATAACCCCATGCACCAGAACAGGTTGGGGGCTGACCTGCTGGAAAGCAGTCCTGTGGAGAAGGACCTGGAGTCCTGGTAGACAACAAGTTAAATATGAGCCAGCAGTGTGCTCCTGTGGGCAGGAAGGCCAACGGTATCTGGGGTTCTACTAGGAAGAGTGTTGCCAGCAGGTCAAAAGAGGTTCTCCTCCCCCTCTCCTCAGCCCTGGTGAGGCCCCATCTGGAGTACTGTGTCCAGTTCTGGGCTTCCCAGTACAGGAAGGACATGGAACTCCTGGAGCGTGTCCAGCGAAGGGCGACTAAGGTGATTAAAGGGCTGGAGCATCTTTCATATGAGGAAAGGCTGAGGGAGCTGGGCCTGTCCAGCCCGGAGAAAAGATGACTCAGAGGGGATCTGATTAATGTTTATAAATATCTAAAGGGAGAGTGTCTGGAGGACGGGGCCAGACTCTTCTCATTGGCAGCCAACAATAGGACAAGAGGCAACAACCATAAATTGCAGCATAGGAAGTTCCACCTGAACATAAAGAACTTCTTTTCTGTGAGGGTGACTGAGCACTGGGACAGGCTGCCCAGAGAGGCTGTGGAATCTCCCTCCCTGGAGATATTCAAAAACCATCTGGACAAAATCCTGGTTCATGTGCTGTAGGAGTCCCTGCTTGAGCAGGGGGGTTGGACTAGATGAGCTTCAGAGGTCCCTTCCAACCTCAACCATCCTGGGATTCTGTGATCTTGCAGCAAAGTGATTTTTCAGCTGCCAAACTAAGTTGGCTGTCCTTCATTTTCTTCTGACTGAATAAGGACACTGTTTGACGCATATTTGTGCTGGAAACCTAGAATCCACAGATAATCAGGCAGATTTGAAAGACTGTATTGGATAACACTGTAGTTTTCAGAGAAGTCATTTAACTGATGTTCTAATTTTTTTCATGGGTTCTGTGAACATTTACATTTTACAATGTAAACTAGAAAATAATATTTGACATAATGTCAAAATCATGGTGCAAACCACTAATTTTTAAAGTTCTTTTAAAGTACATTTGTTTAATCTATAATAGTTATAATTTTAAACCCACATCTGTAAGTTAGACAGCATCAACCAAACTAAAAATATGCTATCTTCTAGGTAACTCGACTTTCTAAACCATATCCAAGAGTTTCCAAGGATTAGAAATGACTGATGATTGAAAAAGAAGTCTAGTATTCTGAATATCAAACCAATTCATCACACAGCCTGTGTTCTGAAAATGAGCTTTGGTGTTTCAAAAAGTCCTGAGATACCATACTGCTATAAAGTAGCCAGGCAGAAAATGGATTATCTACCCACACTAATTACACAGATTGGCTAGCAGTGATTTCCAGCTTTCAAACTCTGGATACCATAGGACAGATGTCAACAGGTTACTTCTAAAAGGTCTGGAATAGGCAAATTGAAAATCACTGTACTATGGCAGAACTCTGTCCTGCGTGTTATGCTACATATCATATATTTTTTATCTTTTGTATCTCATCCACATGTGTTCTGAGATGTAAAAATTTGAATTTACTGGCTTTACATATTTCAGGCTTTGCAGCAAAAAACCAGCCAAAGAACATATGCCCATGCCCCCAGTAACCTTTGAGAACCTCCCTAAAAACGTGCAATCTACACACAGATTCTCTTCATTGATCTCACTTCCAAACACTCAAAAAGTCACAAAGCCTCAAGTCCTTCAACAATAAAAAGAACCCACAACAAAACTACCACAGTCCCTCCCAAGGAGACTTTCCCATCACATTTACTTCCATTTATTGATATTTTGTTCCCCTCTGCAACAGCACAGTAATAAAAACATCGGTTGTCATGGTTTTAACACAGCTGGCAGCCAAACATCATCCAGCCACTCGCTCACCTTCACTGTCCCCAGGAGATGGGGAAGAGAATCAGAAGGGTAAAGACAAGGAGACTTGTGGGTTGAGATAAGAGCAATTTAATAATTGAAATAAAATAATAATAATAATAATAATAATAGAATATACAAACAAGTGATGCACAGTGCAACTGCTCACCAACCAGTGACCAACACCCAGCCCATCCCTGGCTAGTGATGCTGGAGGAGAGAAATCCAAAACAGGAATCCCAGAAGAGAGAGAGAGGTTCCTGGCCAACCCTCATCTATACACTGAGCATGACATTGTTATGATATGGAATATCCCACTGGCCAATTGGGATCAGTGCTCTGGCTGTGCTCCCTCCCAGTTTCTTGTGCCACCTGCACACTGGCGAAGCATGGGAAGCTGAGAAGTTCTTGATTTCTTAGAAACAATTAAAAACATCAGTATATTATCAGTATATTCTCATACTAAATCCCATACTGAATCCAAAACACAGCGCTATCTAGCTACTGAGGAGAAAAAATTAATTCTATCCCAGACAAAACCAGGGCAAGGTCTTAGAGATGCTGGTGAATTATTGAATGACAACAATCTGCCAGCTTTGGAGTGGAAGGTGATGATGTAGAAGAAGCAAGGAGAAAGAGGAGGGGGCAGAAGAGCTGCCTGCCTCCATTTTGGCATCAGTAAGGTACCAAAGGACAGAAAATCCTCCTGTTCAGTGGAAACTTTGTCTGATTGTCTTGGGCTGCAGTAGAGCTCTGCCCCTCTTTGGAGCAGATGTGCTTGGTTTCTCCTACCCCGTAAGGTGGGTTAGCAGGGCAGCCAGCCAGAGGCAACTCTTCCACCTGCCTAAAGGATCTCACATCAGGGTGTGTGGTGCCCCAGCCAAAAATCCCACTGTTTTCAAGATACCTGCTGGAATTGGCAATACTGGACTTCATCCTGTAGATAGAGATGTACCACATACCACAGAACAATTCAAAACACCCCAGGCTTGACGTGGTCAACAGAGGAGTTTTAACCCTGTGTAACTTCATTTATACATATGCAGCTATTCCAGTGTTACAGCAATACTGGAGAAGGGATGTACCCCAAGACTGCTAACAGAGGACAGGTGGAAATCACAAATCTCATTATAATTCTGCACCAACAAAATACTTTCCATGTCTAAATTGCACCTCAATCGCTAGTTTTGAATCTCCTAGCATGGCAGACACTGCCTAATCTTGTCAGAGGTTATTTGTTACATAAAAATGTTAGATTTTACATTAAATTCAGGAACTAGGTTATATTATTCGTTTCCATCCTTTAGAAAATGATGTATTGAGCTAATCTTTTATTATATTAATAATACATGTAGTAAAAGCCCAATGTAAGAATTCTTCCAGACTTTGGAGAGTGTTATAGAAAAACCTTCCTCTAGGCTACAGGGTAGATACCATCCAAGTAGCTTCTTAAATACCTCATAGGTGGAATGAGGTGAATAATGATGGACGTTTGTGGGAGCAGATCGCTCTCTGTGCCCAGCTAGCCTTGCTCTAGAAAACCAGTGGGCTCCTGCTGTTTTGGAGCAGCTGTCACTCAGGTTATACCTGCACAATGGACAAATGGTTTCCAAACTGCAGCTATGATTCTTGAGGTGCTTAGTGAAGATGTTCTTGGAGAAGTTTCTCCTATCCTAGGAATGTAATGATCGGAGCCTCTGCTTTTGGTTTTCAGTTCAGCATTACCATTTTAGAACATGCTTGAATTTCTCTTTGTTCAAAATCAGAAACAAATAGCTTGACTTGAATTTTTAAATTTATAGAAATGCCATTAATGTGAGTGATCTGTCTATGAGTAATAAGCAAATACTGAATTTGAAATGGAGAGATGACAAGTAAATATGTGAATGTGACAAGTGAGATTCCTCCTTTGATGCATTCTGAAAATGAATTATATTACAAATATTTTTTTTCTCTTCAATAATCAGGTGATGTAAATAGATTAACAACTCTCTGTACTTTATGAGCTCCAGGCTGTACGGTTTGTGGATGCAGAGGGCTGTAGGAAGAATATTCTGCAATAAGCAGGCAATGGAGAGTGTTAGAAATTAATCTATAATGTTCCACTGCCTCTCAAATACTGCAAGCTTCTGTTTGTGGCGTGACCAGAATCCTGTAGTGTATTTCCTCACCATTATAAACACCCTTAAGGTTTACCAACACTCAACTTTTGAACAGAAAGTGTCAAGTAAGGTGAACGAAACAGCACTAGAAGCTCTGTCTATGACTGAAAATGGTTTTGCTGTAGAATTAGACACTGAACTCCTGTAAAAAGGCTGACACTGAGATATTTTCTATTTTCACACCAAGTTAATAACTAACTAGAGCCCATATGATGTTGAGAACTTGCACATTTAACCTAAGAAATTTTTTTTTCCCAAAAAATATCCAGCTATTTGCTTTCCTCCTGTAACAGCACAACTGTCACTCAACTTTAATTCTGAGCTCCAAACCAAAGGGCAAATTTCAACTATGAGCCAACTTGTATGTCTGATTCATTAGCTGCCAGTGTTTGTAATAACTCTGGAATATCCACCATTTACAGGATTCATTGGCATGATTTTAGACTGTGCAGTTTGTTTTTTGTCTTTGAAATTGCAACGATACTGAAAAATGTACTCTGCCTTAAAAAAAAAGTATAGTCACTTGCAAGCAGTTTCTTGCACGCATGTTTCTACACTGAAATATGACATTATGTAATTGACTCCAAATTCAGATTCTTGAAATTAAATTATATAGCACAGTAATAATCAGTAAAAGGGAAGACTTGGCCCTAACGAAGCCAAGTAACAAACTCCCATTCATTTAACAGACTCAGGATATAATCACAAAACTGATTTATAGAGAGACCTGCGCAGGATGAAGCTTCCACCCAAGCAGATCTCTAGCTGCAGCACAGGTGTGTTCAGGAATATTTGATGGAGGAATATAGACCCCAAATAACGATCCTTCCTTTTGAGAATCTTATTCCTTTAAGATTCCAGTTCCTGTTGCACATCTCTAGGGATGCTCCGTCCGATTCCATGAGCTTTATTTCTACTCCTGTTACCAGAAGTAACACCCAACTCCTATCCATGCACAGATGAAATGGCATATAAATTACACTGCGAAGGAGTAGCTGTAAGAAATCTTAATTATGATTGTAACAGTATTGTATGAGGAGACACTGAGACATCACAGAATCACAGAATGTTAGGGATTGGAAGGGACCTCGAAAGATCATTTAGTCTCCACCAGATCTCTTCTGGATAGGATTCTCCGTGACAAAACAACATTGGCTTGAAGCAGCTGAAGAAATGACACATGAAATGACATCCCATTTAAACAAGGAAAACATCAAGAGAAAAAATTTGTTTTGTACATCCCATAAATACACAGCATGGAAGGTAAAAAGTTTTTGGTACCACACAAAACCATTCCACGTTATGGTTTTATAGTCATAGCACAGGTTTTTATATACACGGATGATAACGATTCGTAAAGTTCTCTGAAAATACGGCAAGGAGGCGAGCCGGGCAGTGAAAGTCACCGATGTGATGGGGAATATTTTAATTAGCGTTTGTGTCTGCACCTTCGGGTGTCACCCCTGCCCGGTCGGGTGTCACCCCAGCCCGCTCCCGACGCTCACGGAAACCCCTCGGCTCCGCGGCCCC
>NW_010287814.1:0-2722 GCF_000700745.2 Antrostomus carolinensis
TCAATCCCAATCACTTGTCCCCAGAAGAGGGGTTTAGGTTTAGAGGGATTTAGGTTAGCGATGAATTCAGAGAGGGGCCGTACACACGGCTGGGAAAGGAGCAGCAGCAGCACAGCAGCAGCAGCCTCACAGAGCTCCCCCCATACATTTATGGGGAAAAAAAAAAGGACAATTTTAAGAGCAGACTTGGAAAGAGGAACGTGAGGATATTTTCCTGCTGTGCACTGGGACCTTCTCCAGGGGTACACAGCAGCAGAAGGGACAGCAGAGCTCCCCGTCAGCACAGCTGGGGTATAAACACACCCACTTTCCAGATCAGTGTAAACTGAAGTAGCACAGGAATTTTATAGCAACAACTGCACGAGCTGCCACTGCTCCAGTGTCAGGTTCTGACGGCGAGAACACCCCGGGGGTTCTGCAAAAGGGAATTTTAAAAACTCTACAGAGAAAAAAAATAATGAAAATGAGCTTTTCCTCTGCAGGATTATGAACACAGAGCAGCAGAATGCAGCCAGCAGTGAAACCACTCATCCTCATTTCATATTTCAAGACAAAGCAGTAAATGAGCAGCAATGGCAACGAGAAGCCAATGAGATCTGCAGACACTTCAGCAGCGTTGGTTTGACTCCTCACGGGACAAACACCCGGATCTTGTCTGGGTAAGGCCCCAGAAATCCCTCACACCACGAGGAGACGCGCACCAAGCGGCGACACTACCTTCTTTTTTCTCTTTGGCGTCAACGATCTGAGATTCAGACCACTTCTCCACTACTTCCCTGCAAACATCGTGTAAGAGATCTTCTTCCTAGGGAGGGAAAAGAGACTTCTCAGTCTTGGAGCAAAGTCAAACACACACAAATGGGATCCAAACAGCACCAGCTGCAGAGAACGTGACACCCAGCGACTGGCGCATGCGATGGAGCTCCTCACGCAGAACCCGCTCGTTAAACGCACGCACGGGACTCGGGTTAACGTGGTTGACACGTGTTGACCCAGCTCAGGACTAGAGGATCCTTGACCTGCTGCACAAACACACGGAGTCCAGGTGCTGCCATCCCACAGCTCCGCACCGCGCCAGGAGATGCCGTGTCACCGCGGGGGTTTAATTCTCACAGAATCCCAGACTGGTTTGGGTTGGGAGGGACCTTGAAGCTCATCCAGTCCCAACCCCCCTGCCAGCAGCAGGGACACCTTCCACTAGACCAGGTTGCTCAAAGCCTCATCCACCCACTCTACACACCCACTGCCCAGCACTGTCTCTCCTCTTGAGCAAGGCAGCAGAGGAGCTGCTCAAAGGCCACCCCGAAGCTAATCCCACTAAATCAGACCGGATACAACACAGATGAGGGTCAGCACGGAGCCAAAACCACTTGGGTGATGCTGAGAGACCATCTCCTCCCACCCCCAGGGATATTCCTGTCCCCTTGACCTGCCTGGAGCACTAAACATGATCCAGAGGTGGCAGTGGGACACACTCCAACCCTTGTTCACTACTGAGGAAGAACTTGAACTTCCTCAAGTGGGGAGGAAGGAAATGCACCCAACCAGCACCAGGGCAGCGCTCCCGTCACCAGACCCTTCGCCTGTGGAGCTCCACGACCAGCTCTCCATGGTACCTACACACAGCTCCTCCCTAGGGGAGCAGCTAGAACAAGTTCAGAGGATGCCACGAGGATGATGCGAGGGCTGGAGCAGCTCTGCTGTGAGGACAGGCTGAGAGAGTTGGGGCTGTTCAGCCTGGAGAAGAGAAGGCTCCGGGGAGATCTTATAGTGGCCTCCCAGTACCTGAAGGGGCTCCAGGAAGGCTGGGGAGGGACTTTGGCCAAGGGCAGGGAGTGAGAGAACAAGGGGTGATGGCTTGAAAGTGGCAGAGGGGAGATGGAGCTGAGATGTGAGGAAGAAATTGTTTGGTGTGAGGGTGGTGAGACAGTGTCCCAGGTTGGCCAGAGAAGCTGTGGCTGCTCCTCCCTGGAAGTGTTCTTGGCCAGGCTGGATGAGGCTTTGAGCAACCTGGTCTAGTGGAAGGTGTCCCTGCTGGCTGGCAGGGGGGTTGGGACTGGATGAGCTTTAAGGTCCCTTCCAACCCAAACCAGTCTGGGATTCCATGATTCTACAATAACAAATCAAAGTCTTTTGGAGAATTACAGCCCGGAGCACTTCACTGGGAATGCTTAAGTGTGCAACGGGCAATAAAGTGCAATATTTTTGTAATTTCTTTTGCTCATAAACACTAATTGGGGTCTGCTTGCAGCTTAGGAAAAGCCAGCAGCACAGAGGAGAGCTGGTGTCATCAGAAACCAGCTGGGCAGGGACACCTCAGCAATGAGCTGCTGGGACGGAGATGTCCCCTGCCCGGCACCTCGGCAGCTCTGGCTGGGTCTGCACTTTGGCACTTCGCTGGGCACTGCTGAGCGGAGTCTGGCCCCATCCTCACAACACCCACCCTGTAGATATTGATAAACACTGATCAGATCCCCTCTCAGGCTGCTCTTCTCCAGGCTGAACAGTCCCAGCTCTCTCAGCCTCTCCTCACAAGGGAGATGCTCCAGCCCCTCATCATCTTGGTGGCTCTGTGCTGGACTCTCTCCAGAAGATCCCTGTTCCTCTTAAACATAAAACATGATGAAGAGGGATCTTCTTCGGAGATAAAAGATGTACGCTTGAATCTACTTTGGAAAAGGATATATTTTATCTCAAGTCTCTCCTCCAGCTAGTATTGTCA
>NW_010287814.1:2915-5549 GCF_000700745.2 Antrostomus carolinensis
GTCCAGGTCTCACTGAATGGCAGCACAGACTTCTGGTGTGTCAGCCATTCCTCCCAGTTTGGTGTCATCAGCAAACTTGCTGTGGGTGTACTCTGTCCCTTCATCCAAGTCACTGATTAATATATTGACTAGGACTGGACCAAGTACTGACCCTTGGGGACACCACTAACCACAGGCATCCAACGAGACTCTGCACCGCTGGTTAAACCTCTCTGAGCTCTTCTTCACCCACCTCACTGTCCCCTCATCCAACCCACCCCTCCTAAGCTCACCTATGAGGATGCCATGGGAGACAGCGTCCAAAGCCTTGGTGAAGTCAAGGTAGACAACATCCCCTGCTCTCCCCTCCACCACCCAGCCAGTTGTGCCATCACAGAACAGTCCCAGGTTGCTCAACCACGATTTCCCCGCGGTGAAGCCATGTGGACTATTCCCAATAACCTTCTTTTCCTCTCCATGCTCAGAGCTGGTCTCCAGAATGAGGTGTTCCACCACCGTCCCAGGGATGGAGGTGAGATGACTGGCCTGTAGCTTTGGAGTTAGTAAATACAGAGAAATATTAACTACAGCAAACAGAAGTGACCTGGAACCCGTCTGCTTTAAAGAGAACTGAACAGAACCAGATTCTTGATCTATATTTCTGGATTTGAAATGGTTACGTCTGAATAAACCCAGAGAACTAACACATGACATGGTCAGGACTGAGGAACCACGGACGTGAGCACAGAGGTCACCTGGAATCTGTTTTCTTCAGGGTTGTCAAAAACAAACAAGGAAAAAAAAAAATAACCTGGAATTTGTGAATAAAACAAAGAGAAAAGATTTGGCAAGAAAGGCCCCAAATTAACCAAATAAAAGATTGTTTCAAAGATCAAGACAGGAATAAGCAGAGAGGCTCCAAATAAAAAAATGCACTAACAGAAGTCATTAAAACGTCTGAGGGTTCAAGAGGCAAAAAGGTTTTAGAAGAATTGCAGAGAAATCAAACTGAGTTCAAACTTGCAAATGAAGCAGAGGTCAGCTGTGGCCGTGAGACAAAAACGAAAATGAAGAGGAGAAGGGGCTGGGTGGGGCAGGGACGGGGCGAGGACAGCCCAGAACTGGAGGGACACAAACCCCGCGGTGCTCCGGGCGCAGCGCGAGAGAGGGAAACTCAGCCCTGGAAAGGGGAAATGTCGGAATTCAGCCCAGGTGAAGGATCAGACGAGGGCTCTGCCTTTGGTGATGACATGAAGCAAGTCTGGTAATTACAGGCAGGTCAATTAACCTCAGCTACTTCAGAACAACGTTTTCCAAAGATGTTTTGCTCTGTCCCTAACGCCAGCAGGACGCACTCTGCTTCTCCCATTATTTTGGGCACAAAAGCCACAGTTTCGCTTCTTTTAGTAAGTGTAGGGGTGAGGAAGGGAGAGTGGAGGCAGCGAAGAGATCATGGAATCACAGAACCTCAGGATGGTTTGGCTTGGAAGGGACCTTAAAGCTCATCCAGCGCCAACCCCCCTGCCAGCAGCAGGGACACCTTCCACTAGACCAGGTTGCTCAAAGCCTCATCCAGCCTGGCCTTCAACACTTCCCATCTCTTCCCCACAAAGCTCAGACCAAACACAAGGGCTTTGAGATGATCTGTCTTCTAGGAAAACCGATTTAAAATGGCATGTGGTCTGTGAAAGAAAAGAATCCCATGATGTAGTTACCTACCATGACAAAAAGCCAATTGTAACAATCCAGTTCCGTTGGGTTTTGTGGTCCCACACAAATATTTTGGGATGGAATCAGCGATGCCCCGTGAGCAGATTCCTGTTCCACAGCAGCACAAACTCACTGTTTAACTTTTTAAACTACAAAACATCCTGAGATACAGATACTGTACAAATTTTACAGCCACCACAGGAGATGACTACTGCAGAGAAATCCTTCCCTGCCCTCTCCTAACTCTCTCCAGAAGTCTGGTGGGGGGAGAGGCGAGCGCTGCCCACCCTGAGAGCTCCAGGCAGAGCCTGTCCCAGCCAGGAGCTGGACTCCAGCTCCAGCCTCAGCCCAGTCCTCACAGAATCACGGAATGTCAGGGACTGGAAGGGACCGTGAAAGATCATCCAGTCCAACCCCCTGCCAGAGCAGGAACCTCAATGAGATCACACAGGAAGGTGTCCAGGTGGGTCTTGAATGTCTCCAGAGAAGGAGACTCCACCCCCTCCCTGGGCAGCCTGTCCCAGGGCTCTGGCACCCTCACTGGAAAGAAGTTTCTTCTCAAGTTGAAGCAGAACCTCCTGTGTTCCAGCTCACACCCATTGCCCCTTGTCCTACCATTGGGCATCACTGAGAAGAGCCTGGCTCCATCCTCCTGACATTCACCCTTTACATATTTATAAACATTAATGAGATCACCCCTCAGTCTCCTCTTCTCCAAGCTAAAGAGCCCCAGCTCCCTCAGCCTTTCCTCAGCAGGGAGATGCTCCACTCCCTTCATCATCTTGGTGGCTACCTCCTGGAAGACCAAACCGTGCTGTGCGGAACAAGATCTGCTGCAGGAACCACAACCCCCGGGCCCAGCCATCGCTTACCTGTTCTTAAGGATCTGTTGTTAAAAACCAACCCGTTAAACCGCACAACTAGAAAATCCCCCGGCCCCGGCTC
>NW_010287815.1:0-854 GCF_000700745.2 Antrostomus carolinensis
AGACACGCACTGCAGACACAGCGCCCCCTGCAGTCCCAAGACAGGCACTGCAGTCACACCGCCCCCTGCAGTCCCGAGACGCTCACTGCAGTCACAGCGCCCCCTGCTCTAATGAGACACGCGGTGCCTGCACAGCCCCCCCCGCCCTCCCGAGACAGGCACTGCAGGCACAGCACGCACTGCAGACACAGCGCCCCATGCAGTCCCAAGACAGGCACTGTAGTCACACCGCCCCCTGCAGTCCCGAGACGCGAACTACAGTCACAGCGCCCCCTGCTTTTACAAAATACGCACTGCAGTAACAGCACCCCCTGCTCTCTGGAGAAACTCACTGCAGTCACTGCGCCCCCTGCCGTCTTAGGCAACGCACTGCAGTAACTGTGACCCCTGCTGTCCCGAGACACCCACTGCTCTGACATCGCCCCCTACTGTCCCTAGACACGCACTGCACTCACAGCGCCCCCTGCTGTCCCAAGACACGCACTGCGCCCCCTGCCGTCTTAGGCAACGCACTGCAGTAACTGTGACCCCTGCTGTCCCGAGACACCCACTGCTCTGACATCGCCCCCTACTGTCCCTAGACACGCACTGCACTCACAGCGCCCCCTGCTGTCCCAAGACACGCACTGCAGTCACAGCACCCCGCTGCTGGACGAAGGCACGCACTGCAGTTACAGCGCCCCCTGCTGCCCCCAGACACACACTGCAGTCACATTACCCCCTGCTCTCCTGAGACAGGCAATGCAGTGACACCGTCCCCTACTCTCCCGAGACACGCACTGCAGCCACAGCGCCCCCTGCTATCCCAAGACACACACCGCAGTCACAGCGCCCCCTGCTGTCCCGAGAAACGC
>NW_010287815.1:929-1187 GCF_000700745.2 Antrostomus carolinensis
ACCCGCTGCAGTCTCAAGAGGCGAACTGCAGTGACAGTGCCCCCTGCTGTACAATGACACGCACTGAAGTCACTGCGCCCCCTGCAGTCCCAAGACACACACTCTAGTCACAGCGCCCCCTGCTGGACAAAGGCACGCACTGCAGTCACAGCGCCCCTTGGTGTCCCGAGACACGCACTGCTGTCACAGCGCCCCCTGGTATTCCGAGACAGGCACTGCAGTCACAACGCCCCCTGCTGTCCTGAGACACGCACTGCA
>NW_010287816.1:0-12203 GCF_000700745.2 Antrostomus carolinensis
GTCAACCGCACCACACACCTTGGTGTCGTCGTCCTTATCTTCTTTAACTATGGTATCATCTTGTTATAAAATTATAAAATGAGAAACACATCTGCTCTTAGAAAAGTAAAAAGTTTTTATTAAAAGCAAGTAAGAGGTCAAGCAGTTCAACTGTAATCATCAAAACTGCAAGACATATTCAAAGCAAGGTTTCCTCCAGCCCAGTACCCTGTTTCCCAGTGTGCACCAACACCTTAAAACAGCAAGCACAGCTCAAGCATATACAATACTTATCATCAATAACGTCCCAACCTTCAAGTATTTTGCAGCCAAGGGACTACATCAAACCAAAGTTGTTTGGCTGGTAATTGTCTTCCATGTATACGTGCTCTGCACCCAGGTCAACTTTTTTATCTATATTCCTTATTAACCTCAGCAGATTTGTTACCACGCTGTTTTGAATCTGACTTCTTCAAACTTCCTTTGAAACTCTGAATTACACAGGGGTGTGCACTGTGAATGCTCAGTCACCACCCACCCTCCTTATGTCACCCATGACTTCTATAGACCCTTTTGCAGACCTAATCAAAATGAACGGGCAACAGTCACAGGGTCAGGGTCTCAGCTCCGCTATCTCTGCTGTAGCCAGGTTCAGCGGTACAGAAGGACCCTTAGCAAGCTGATAAGAATTGCCCTCAGTAAGATTAGTAGAGATTGCACTCCAAAACCAGACAATCATCTCATCCTAGGAGGTACTTCCTAGAATGGGAAGGCCATAGTATAAAATATGGTGCCAATTGACTTTCAGGGGTTAAAACCACAGTTTAGGCAAATACCAAATTAAGTTGACCCAAAGGATGTAATAAATGCACTTTTAGCTCCAGAAAACACTTCAGTTCCTCTCCCAACTTGTTTACCCTGCCCTCTGCTGTGAAAAAACAGCAAACTTGCAAATTTGCAAACTGTCTGCAAACTTGCACTCTCAGCAAGTTTGCAGACAATACCAAGCTGAGTGGTGTAGTTGATATGCCTGAGGGACCAGATGCCATCCAGAGGGACCTGGACAAGGTCAAGAAGTGAGCCTGTGAGAACCTCAGGAGTTTCAACAAGGCCAAGTGTTAAGTCCTGCACCTAAGTCAGGACAATCCCTGGTATCAATAGTCTTGGGGATGAAAAAATTGAGACTAGGCCTACGGAGAAGGACTTGGGGGTACTGGTGGATGAAAAAGCTGGACATGAGTAGGCAATGCACGCTCACAGCCCAGAAGGCCAACCGTATCCTGGGCTGCATCAAAAGAAGCATGGCCAGCAGGTCGAGGGAGGTGATTCTGCCCCTCTACTCCACTCTTGTGAGACCCCACCTGGAGTACTGCGTCCAGCTCTGGAGTCTTCAGCACAAGAAAGACACAGACCCACTGGAGCAGGTCCAGAGGAGGGCCACAAAAATGATCAGAGGGATGGAACACCTCTCCTATGAAGAAAGGCTGAGAGAGTTGGGATTGTTCAGCGTGGAGAAGGATCCAGGGAGACCTTATTGTGGCCTTTCCATACCTAAAGGGGGCCTATAAGAAAGATGAGGACAAACTTTTTAGCAGGGCCTGTAGCAATAGGACAAGGGGAAATGGTTTTAAACTAAAAGAGGGTAGATTCAGACTAGAGATAAGGAAGAAATTTTTTAAAATGTGGGTAGTAAAACACTGGCACAGG
This sequence comes from Antrostomus carolinensis, assembly GCF_000700745.2. Classification (NCBI taxonomy): domain Eukaryota; kingdom Metazoa; phylum Chordata; class Aves; order Caprimulgiformes; family Caprimulgidae; genus Antrostomus; species Antrostomus carolinensis. The sequence goes on from NW_010287816.1 coordinate 1,687, forward strand.
TTGCCTAGAGAGCTGGGAGAAGCCCCATCCCTGGAGATATTCAAGGTCAAGCTGGACAGGGCTCTGAGCAACCTGGTCTGGTTGAAGATGTCCCTGCTTACTGTATGGGGATTGGACTAGATGACCTTGAAAGGTCTCTTCCAACCCAAACCATTCTATGATTCTATGAAATGTAAAGTAACCACACACTGTCAGAATCTCTACATGAACAATACAGAATGCCTGAGAGTACAAGAGAGTCCCAGTGCATTAAACAAGGCAGAAAATAGCTTATTTTAAGAATTTCCTAATCCTAGGAAGAGATTATGAAGATGGCACATCAAAACCAAAACCAAAACCAAACAAAAAGTTTTGTTTCTGGAAACAGAGTAACAGCAAACAGTTACACTTTACAGTTCCCCCAGTTTTTGAACTTAAACCAACATATCCTTCTAGAAGGAAATGCTCTTCTCAGAGCTCCAAGTATCAAGATATTTCCTGTACCAAATAGAGCAAAACAGAAGAAAGAAGGGAAAACCCCTGGAATCCTCAGATCCAAGCAAGTTTACACAATAACTTTCTTGTTCACAAGGTACCAAAAAAAGTCTGGAAGTGCATTTGAGCTTGAATACTTAACAGTTTTGACTCATTGCTTTTTTTTTCTTTAAATTGTATCACCAGCCAGAATGCCTTTATTGCTGTAAATAATTTCATTTATTGCAAAAATAGAGAAGTCTTGTAGAAAATGAAGCAATATATTTACAAAAATAAACAGCCTTTAAAAACACAGTTCTTAAAAAATGCTAACAAATAGTAATGAAAAATTCTGTGAAATGTGATTCCCCAAAAAATGGAAAATAATCACAACACAATCAAAATTCTAAATGAAGTTCATACAGCTTAAATAAGGGTCCTTCCCTGAAATGCCCTTTGAAGAAGTCTCTCTTTTCTCTAAACTACATATAGAACAAATACTGAAAGGCAACTCATGAGAATACCCCCTTGTAGACAGGACAGGAACGTTTCTCAGTGTGATCACCAGAACCAAACGGAAACAGAACAAATTGCCTGGGTGGTCTCCCAAACAAGAAACAGAGTTCAAAGTGATAGATCCTTTCAGTTCTCATTCCCAGCAGGAGGAGTCAGAACAGGAGCTAGTGAGTCTGGAGGGAGCTTTGAGAGTAAAGAAGGATATTCACACTTCCTTACGTTCAAGAAATACTTGGGCTGAAACTGTGAAGGGAATGACTTGGAGTTGGTCACAACAGAATTGATCTATGATCTAGTCTGCATCTATCGTCCAGCAAAGAACAGGCACTAATGAAGTGCCAAGTCTTGGGGACGTGTACAGATCTGAGGGAAAAAGTAAAGGATCCATACAGGGTGAATATAAGTGGCTCTGTCCTCTTCCTCTCTGTCAAGTGGCAGAGCTCAAATACACGCTGAGGAGCACCTGCTTGACCCTACGATCCATGCTTTAGCGACACAGGGAGCTGTAAAGTCTAGGACTGCTAGAGCCCACCGTCCTGGGGCTGCTCAAATTACCCTAGAAGCTGTTTTGCTCACAGCAGCCATGATTTGGATGAGATGTGATGAAAGCCACCTTCTCTCCTTCTACCATTTGGGCTAACCTTTCATGTTACTGAAGAAGGTCAGCAAAGAACTAAGCAAGACTCTGGGTCCTATGTGACCCTGTGAACAAACCCAGTCATATTCTGATGACTTTTTACATTATTCTTTCCTGCTCAGGTCCATCAAAATATTTCAGCAGGGCACATCCATGGCAAATGAGATAAAATCAGCCACAGCTATCAGCTCCAGATGAGTCAAGCTGTTGCCATATTCAAGCTGCAAAGAATCTCAGCTGATTTTTGTAGTATCTTCAGATCTTCCAAGCGCAGTGCTTCTACCAAAGCCAGGTGGTTTTTGAGGTTCTCTTTGTTCCTTTTCAACTGGGAAATCTGAAGTTTAAACAAATGAGATGAAATTACTAAAAATTCATATAATTTAATACAGGACATGAACATAAATCTCTTGAAAGTTCATCTGTGGTAGAGATTTCATTAACTATGTCAAAATAGTAGGTTTTTTTAATCTTCCACAAGAGAAACTGTAATAGTAAAAGAAAAAGAAAGGTAAACAAAAGGGAAAAAAAAGGAAAAAAACGATCACGTGGATAGGAAGCAGATTGAAAACAAGGAGAGTAAGGGAAGGGAAATGTTTATCTGATATCAGGCTCCTTAAGTCCATACTATCCTCAAGATGTTGCTCAAGACCAGATTCACCTCATACTCTGTGCACGTATGTGTTTCTTTTTCAAAAGTGTGGATTTAATACTCCTTTTCCATGATAGCTATCCAACCTGACATTAAGTACCCATGTAGTTTGCCAAAATTCAGATAGAAAGGAGAGATTGTTTTTCTAAGAGCACAGACCTCCCTCACAGAAGACTGGCTGACATGGGTAGTTCACTGGCTTGACTGGCTTTAATGACACAACACTCACTTTCATTAACAAGGCACTTGGGGCAGGTCTGCAACCTCTTATGTGCCCACTTCATACCAGCCTGCATTTTCTTTTAAGAGGTAACCTCAACAAACACTGTTGATACTGTAGGCACAGAAAGGTTGAACATTTTTCACTTGTTTACAGGGCTTTGTAAAAGCTTTGTTACATGGTTCCTTCCTTTGCTGCAGCCACAAATTCTGCTGAGCAATTCAGTGCTCAGTCACCCTGGAAACAAATCCTACACCACCCCAGTGTAGTCAATTCCCTCCCTCACTCTGTTCTCAGCTGAGAAAATTACACTGCTGTACATTTATGCTAGGAGAGAAAGGAATCTTGGCTACCTTGTTCTTGCAGTCCAATTACCTGGAGAAGGACATGCTGTGTCTCCTCTATTAAAAAATGACATATTTTTGCTGTTATATTCAAAGTCTGTTGTTCATTTCTGGCTGAAATTACATCACCAAGCAGCGTTCTCCTCCAGCAAGTACTAGAACAAAAAAGTTTGAACAATACACAATCATTTGCTGTATTCCCCAACTGAATGATAAACATATGGTTATGCTAAGAATAACATCATTGGTATAAGGCAAGTAGGGTCAGCATATATGAAAAAGGCACGCAGCATTCAGATATGAGACTGATAAGGCCAGCAAAAGAGAAGAGAGATTTAATGGTCCAGAGCACTTCCAGTCCTCTACCCCCACCCTTTCAGTCAAAGCCACAGTCCACACTTAGACCAATGCTTCTGGTCTTTACTGCTCTGCCATGCTGCCACCAGCTTCAGCAGCACCAGTGAAGAGTAAAACCTATTTACTCAGAACTTATTAGTGTGGCTTCTGCTAAACTTCACCTCGCATACTGACATATTTCATGGGCTTGGAAACAGTACCACAGGGATTGATTTTTAGTTCTTGTAATCAACTTATTCCACTCAGCAACGAATCTTCAAGGAATTAACAGCTTCAAACAACAGAAATTTTGATTTATTTATTTACTATTACAAGCAAAGCCGAGGTAACCTATATTAATGCTGCTTGAGGCAAATTTGCCATTTAGAACAAATGATCAAAATTGCTCTGGCAGTCACCGGAGATTAATTTCAGCGACTTATTTGGCCCTGGAACTTCAGAAGCAGGCGGTGGAACACATGCTTTAAATAAATCAAGCAAAGTCAACAGCTTTTAAAAGTCTCATCAAACCGGCAGGAAAAAGGCCTGGAGTCTGAACCTTAAAGTAATATCTGGTTCTCAAAATAGAAAGGGAAAACAATGGGGTGTGTCTACTGTTTAATACAAGAAAGCAAAAGACCAAAGCAGCAAATATGCAATGACTTTACATTACATAGTGTTCTCTGCCTTTCTTCTTTAAATTCTCACCTGGAGTCAAAGAGATAGACATAGGAGATCCAAAACAACTGTCCCAGTACCTTACACACAGCCAGCAAAGGGGAAATAAAGGAAAATGGCACATGCACGTTGGCTAAATATTAAAAAAGTACTGAAACTTACAATTCATCTGCTCCAAGGCTTAACAACTTGAGGGCTGTGAGGAGTCTCCAAGATGGCCCATCCCATCCAAAGGTCAGGTTTCTAAAAAGTCAGAAGTGATGAGATGCAGAAAGTAGAGGTGATGTTTTACAGCATGATAGCTTTCTTCCTGACAAGCGTCAACAAGGGAAGATCTGGTCTTTGGAACTAGAGGACTCCTTGACTCCCTTACTCTGCTGCTATCTACAGCTAGGAGACACCCTGGACCTTGAAACCTATCTCAAGCTCTGATATTGGTGTTTAACACTTCTACATTCTCTCACAAACAGCAAGCAAATTAGTTTGTTAAAAAAAAAATATATATATATATTATTTTATGCTGGATTTTGATACTAGAAGGAAAATTTGACTCCCAGAAAATTGAAAAGAAAGCTAACAGGGGAAAAAAAAACTCCCAATACCTACTCTAAGAAATCATGATCCTTTAGAATGGAAAGTTTTGCATTTCTCTGCTTGTCCAGTGGTGGAAAATATCGGAGGAGAATATCTGCATAAAACCAAATTTTAGATATTTAAATAAATGGTGTGTAGAAGAAACCACAATCATCCATTCCGAAATTACATTTCAACCATATTTTTCAAGTACTTACAGAACAAAGACTAAAACCTGCTACATTTTGGTTAACTTTAACATAGTCAAAAATGTACTTCTTAAAAGCTATCGGCAATCTCCAGGACGGTATCCTTATAATGGAAATTCCGACTCAAGCTGGAGTTACGAACTACTCTCAGCAACTTCAGTTTGTGAGGATCAGCACTTAAATCCTGAAGTCAATGGTACATTCTAATTTTAAAACTCCAATCCTTAAATTCTATGCAGTTCAAAACGGCATCAAACTCTATTCTATTTCTTGGAAATACATAGAAATATTTTGATGGTACTAAGAAAAAAACCATAATGCCTTAATAAGCACTGTGCATACTGTGCACTGTGTGTACATATATATATATGCAAGTGCATGAACTTCTTCACTATCCTTTAGTTATTCCTTTTTACCATCATCTCCTGTTGAAGACAGACAGCATTGTACTCTACTATTGTACTTTTCAATGTCAAGACAATCTATAAATCCAACCTGATGAGACATAAACACTGCTGTGAGGGTTACCAATGGCAACAAATCCATATTCTAGTAGCAGTCGCTGATTATCATGAGGCCCATAGCAGATAAACACTTCTTCGTATTTCTTGCACTGTGAATTTGTCCAAATTTCATAGCTTCTTGTCTGCTCATTAAATGCAGCCTTTACCTTTGAGAAGTTAAAAATAAAAGGTTTTACTCTTGGTAGTAAGACAGGATGAAAAAGGAATTAGACCTGGAATATTAAAACCCAAGAGTATTGAACACTTCTCTAACACTGGAACAAAACAGATAGTGTTACAGATGTCTCATAAGGCAACCCTTTGGACAATTCCAAAACAGGATAACTCTATAAGCACTAGTATAAAGAAGAACATCAAAACCTTAGTCCACAGGATGTGGCACCCACCCTGTAGACTTATTACAGAGGCCCCAAATCTGCAAATAAAGGTGGCTTCTTGCAGAGTTGGCCACTTCTGAGTTATGTGCCAACATAGAGCTGGAATAGTCCCTGACATAAAGTGGAACTGCTCTATACGCTTCCCTAAGGCTGCCCAGAAACTTCAGACAGAGGTGAAGTAATACAGGGACCACGTAACTGGAGATCTGTCTCAGGAGCTGAGCCTTTCAGGAGAGCAGAGCAGCGTTATATTTACAAGTGGGTCTTCCCAATAGCTACCTCAGAGACAAGTCTCACCCACCCACTGTGGGCTCTCACTGTACTTTTGCCTTGTTACATAAACCAAAACATTTGAAGCATCTTTATTCAACTGCCTTAGGATGAATAATAAGCTACAGGGTATATATTAGAACCATGAGTACTCAGCCTGCTCATGTCCTCAATGGACAATGAATCCCCTATGAGATCTCACTGACCTCCAGACACTCCTAATCCCTCACATAAATGCATCCTGTATTGAGATAGTGCATTCACAAAGAAATTAAGTCATCTGTTTTTAGTTTCTTACCTGAACATTTGGACTGTGGTTTAGCAAATCTAAATATGGTGCCAATGCATAAACATCTGGCTCAAGAGAAAAACATTCCCTCTGTGAATGTTTCATGTATATTGTCCTGGTATTAATAGTGCACCAAGCCCACTCTAGAGCATTGTAGTTAAAAATAGTTTCTGTGTTCTCAGCAAACAAAGGTTGCAGGGAAGAGAAAAAAGCCTTGGAAGACACGTACAACTCATGGACTGTCGTTCTCTGCTCCTGAGCTTGCTTTCTTAATGGTTCAGGAAGAAGGCTTACTACATCATGCTCCAAACAAACAGGACAAGTGTATGTCTTGGGTAAAACATCAAGATACGGCTTCCACAGAGACTTCTCACCAGCATGCTTCTCTGCTATTAAAAATGTGCACAGTGCTATCAAAGGAGATACAGGAGGCTTCCATCTATTAGAAAATAAAATAAAAATACCAACACAGCAGATACACAGAGGTGAGACAGGAAATGGATGCAGCAGTATTTTATCTCTCTTCTAGTTCTTTAAATGTTATAAATAGTTTCTATTTTAAACTTCTTTGTAGTTCATCTCCAAGTCCTTTTGATGATTTCAAAGGGGCTATAAATGCTGGTTTGTAGTGACAACTTCAGGCAGGGTTGGGTTTTTTTGTGAGGGGGTGGGGTTTTTTTAGGATACATAACAAGTATTCAGCGTCCAGCATAGGTCTTTGCTCTGAATTTTCTAAAAGGCCATGTTCATGTGACCGCTTTGCAACCCCATTTTATCCTCCTTCTCCTATTGAAGCATATTCACAAATTCCCAAGAAACCATTCATAACTGGCATTTAGGTCCAAGCCGGCTCTAGAGACAGGCCAAGTTCAAGCCTTTACCATCCCTTCAACTCTGCGTAGCTACAAGGGAATGCTCTGTGTCCAAACCTTATTTATCTGAGCATTCCACATGCATGAAAGTCAACAAGAAAAACTCATACAAGTTAGGGCATGCAGTTTCAAGCCCTACCACCACTTAAGATGATTAATCTACTAATGAGCAATAGACAGTAAAGGCCAGCTTGCCGATAAAGTGTCACTTTTTACTTACTTCATAATGTATTCTCCCAGGCAGCTACTAAGGACAGTGTCTGTGGTGAGTAAGCATTTCTCAGGCAATGAAATAATCAGATCCCCTGCCTTTGAGGGAGGAAAAAAAAAACATCTCACACAAACAATAGTAAAGGTCAAGTGTAAATTACTCATCTGCTACACAATTTCTAAACAGAGAGGCATTCCCCAGAGAACATCAACAACAAGACGCAAAGAGATATGATGTTGAACTTGATGGAAACTGGTATGGTTTTAAGACAGTCACAGTCCAAAGAAGGAGGACGACTGCAGTCAGTAGGAACCATCACCTGCAGAAAGTTAGCTGTTCACAGAAAGTTTGGTGCCTGGCCACCCACTTTCTTTGTACTGAGATAATATTTTAGATTAGATCTCACTAATATCTGAACTTCTATCAACACAGCAGTATGGGGTAGGAATATTTTAGGTCATGTCTTGCCTGACCTTGTTTGCCAAGTTGCTGTGTATGTAAATTAGCCTTCATGCCTGGCTTGAGCCATGTGTCCATGTCTGCAGGGAGAGAACATGAATCAAGTCAATACTCTCTCCTTTCCACACATTTCCTCTGAGTTTCCCTGTCTTACTCAAACCCAGTTGAGTTTACCTCTCACTTCACTTACTGCAGACTCCCAGCACTGTCAATAACCTGAGCTTCTGGCTTCAACTGCTGGCTCTAACCCTGAGCCAGCATGAGAACATACACTGTTCTTACACATGACTTCTCCACTGCATCTTATTCCTACCTCTTGCTATACTCTCTATTTTGCAAAACATTCTTGGTCTGATTCCCTATTATTTGATATGCTGTTCTCATACCAGTTAAGAAACTTCTTCAACAAGCATATTTTCTGAGAGGCACTTTTCAGTCAGTTCAGTCTTTCTGTGCCAAATCTAATCTAAAGCCAAATGCTGCTTAAAACCCCATCCCTTTCCTTCTTCCCCCTCCCTGATATGCCCTTCCTCCCTTTGTACCAGCACTGGTCTGACCAAGGAGGGAGATTCCAAGGAGCAAAGTTATCAAAGCTATTTTTTTTTTTTTTAAAGACAGTTTTGTTATTTTAGCTTCCTGATGCATCTTATCACATGAGTGGGGAAGACTGCTATATCCAGTGCAAAGGAAGCTGTGGGAGGCAGAAGCTAAGGGAGAAGGCATATGAGAGGCAAGGGGCCTGCTACTTCTGGTTTCAGCTGGCCACTGATTGCCTTAAACTGAAACATGAGACTACATACTAAATCTCTGTAAATGAGTACAGGGATGTCTTCATCCAACAGTCCTCAGGGTACACAGGACATCATCTTACAGATGTGCCAATACTGTAAATGCTGGTATTAGGACAGAAATTACCTTCACAACAGGGACTGTGAAGACCTTGTCTAGAATTTTGAGCTTTGCTTGTTGCAAAAGTCATTACATCTCAAAAGAACCTGAGGAGCTCTTGCATTAGAATCATCATTACTAACCTGAAGAGCTTTTGTTGTCATCAGTCCTCTTCCTGTATCTGAAGTAGAAACAAAGAGGATGCTGAAATACATGTATTTATGTAAAATACAGGAGACTATGATAAACTGCAATAAATTAACAGGCCAGCAAGGAAAAGGCCTAAAAGAACATACATTACATTACCTCTTACAAATCATCAAAGCCAATTGTGTATTGTTCCAGACATATACCTCATTTCTTTGTTCTCTGATTCTCTTTTCAGGACTCTATGAAAGCCCTTCCCCTGCATCTCCTGCAACACATGCTGTCTAGTTCTAGCAATTACTCAGTTTCTTTTTCCAAATTTTTTCTTTATATACATACTTCATCACCGGCTGCTGTTCTTGGGTTCAGAGTTTTAATTAAACTTTACAATTTCTATTCACAACATTTTTCTCTGATTTGTATTATTCTCTCTCTTGAATATCGCAAAAGGTTTTGAAACATAATCTATTGAAAGAGAAAAAACACAAGTATATATCTTTACTGTACATAGTAGTAAGTGAATCCCAGCTGTAAAATAATTTATTTGTATCACTGGATCTGCTGAATTTGTATGGGGAAAAAAAAAGATGAAGAAATTATAACAAGGTTAAGTTCCGATAACAGAAACTCTTAAAGAGATTATTACTTTCTTCTTTAAAACTGTGCTACTAACACTTAAAGTCTCAATTTCTACAAGGAATTCAGCATAGGTGTGCATGTTTTGCAGCATACCAAAGTATTCTCATACAGGAGTTTTACATGAGACCATTTTTATATAAGAAACAGCTTACATTACTTCAGGCCTCCATATCTATTTGTTTATGTTAAATGACATTCATATGCATCTGTCAGAAGCCCTTAAAATACTAATGGTAACTGGCTTTTTTCCTGATGCCAGCTAGGTGTGTGATTCAAGATTAAAGCAGGAATCTAACATATTTAGAAGAATCAGAAATTTATATTACCAATAAATAATTCAAGCATTACCCCAGAACTCTGCTGGCCTTAAATTACTGTCTTCAAATCCTCTGTCATTCAGCCACTTCTTAAGTTTAATGTATTCCAGCTTGTGACTGCAGTTGACTAAATATAAAAAAGAAGGGAAGGGATTAATACTATAAAATAGCACTCTATTGGAAAATAAAGGAAATTTTATTTAAAATTTTAATTTGAAAAATTGTACTGTATAGTCAGAAAAACTGTATTTTGGACATTTCAGTATAACATAATGGAATAGCAAGAAAGGCTCCCCTTGCACTAGCTTACAACGTTCTGGGCATCTGGGCACTGTAGGAGTTACTCACCATATTCATGGATCGAGGAATTTAAGAATAATGTAGTACTTGCCATTAGCCCGAAAAGAGGGCTCACAATATTCACCATGCTCTACTTGGGACTGTAAACTAATGCTGGAATATTTGCATAGAAAAAGCTAACATTTATGAATGTTATTTTCAAAGCACCAAGGTGTTTGACAAATATACACCATCAAATGACACCTTGACAAACAACTGGTTATTTTACTACCTAGCAGGACCTTCAGGGACAGTACCTCCATCCATAAAACACTGCAAGTGTTTTCTTCTTCTCTTTCGACCTGTCCGGCCTCTGCTTTTCTTCATATTAAGAAAGAGATTTTGACTTATTTTGATAACCTGAATTTAAAAAAAAAAAAAAAAAAAAAGTTACTTAAAAATATTTAAAGTCCCTTTCAAATACTGCATGTTTCTTTTACCTCGGTAAGAGAAATCTGGCAGCGCCTGTTTAAATAAGCTGCCTCTTCAAAGTTTAGAAAGTGTACCACAAGCAAACCCCTATCCGAGGGTGGTGACAGGGGAGCGGGGAAACCTGTATCAGCCTGTATC
>NW_010287817.1:0-12636 GCF_000700745.2 Antrostomus carolinensis
AGGCACGCATACATTTCCAGTTCTTCTTGTTCATTCCCCATGCTACGTGGGTTGGCATAGAGGCATTTAAGTTGGGCCCCCAGAGGAGTTGAATCCGTCTTGTTGGCTGGAGCAGCTGGAATCCCAGTGCAGTGCTCTTCAGGCATGTAACTCTCAGATTAATTTCTGGCAGTCCCAGTTATGTCCCCTTCCCCCTTCCAATCTAGTTTAAAGCTCTGTCAATGAGCCCCGCTAATTCTTGCCCCTGTCCTGTATGTCCTGTATGTTCTGTATTAAATACAAAAAAAGTGGAATCCAAACAGTAGCCAGACTCTGGTTAAGGAAGATTTAAAAGTTCAAGGTTTGTTACACTTTCTCGCCTTCTCCAAATGGACTCCTTCAGAGAAGTATTTAGATCTAAATGTATCACGGATCAAGGGGATTTGGGCTGCTGAATCATATTTCTGATGGATATTACACACAGAAAAGCAGTTAAACAATTGCACACACACACACAAAAAGATTGTTTTCTCATTATATAAAGATAGCTGCTGGAAATCTATTGTATCAAATTTCTTTTGTATACCAGAATAGTCACCAAAATTGGTAAAAAAATTCTATGGCTCATCGCCAATGTTATTTGCATGCTATGTAGCAACTTAAGCAGATTTTCACTACTGTTCATCCTTCAGGACAGAAGATTTAAACACAAATGGTGACAATATTTTTAAATGCAGCAGAGGTTTAATTAGGAAGGATTTAAAGTATGATTAGAATAGGAGTTCATAAAGAAAAATGTTTTTTAAAAGTCAATGGAAAAGCTTGACTTTTCTTTACTATAACCAAAAGAAACATGTTAGAGATCATGAAGTACCAGAGACCTTTTTTAATCGGCAGTGATCTTGTATAAAATCTTCATCCTGGTCTACAATAATTGGGCGCAAAGTACCTTTAAGCTAATATCAGAAATAATGTTTTTATGGCTTCTTATAAAATATGACACTTCTTTTCTTCCTTACCTGAAGCTTCAGCAGTACTCTGCAGGGGAGTGAAATAGAGAAGATGCTAATTTAAAACCAATTAAAGATCAGTCACTCCATGCGATCAGCAATTGTACTCTATTGAGGCGGCATTTGTTTTCCAACCTCACACAATATCATGAATATGGAAAAGCTCCAAATTGTACTTCGGTGTACTGATAGGTTTTTTAATACTGGTACACAAATGAAGTGATGTGATAAACAAATTACGATTGTCAAATAACACTTTTGTGCCTCTGAGCAGCCCGAAGTTAAGTAGGTTTCCAAAAGCTAGAGGACCTTTACAATTAGTAGAAGGATCACAGGCTGCTTTGCCTTCTCCCTTTACATTACAAGATGTCAATCCTGGATCAGTTGAAATAAAGATAATTACCTTTCCCTCTACCCAAAGTAACAGGATTTTCAAAGGATATCTAAAAAAAAACCAAAACCAAACCAACATTGCTGTTGGTTCCAAGCTAATTAAACACTTAAAACTGCCTTGCTTAGCCTTGCTGTTGTAGGAAAAGCACTTAACTCAGAGGCTAATTATATTCCTCCTCATGGACACCACCTTCTCTTTCCTCCCTCCCAACACTCCAGAAGAAGATGAGTCTCATGCAGCCTATGGGACTAAGCTAAAATACAGCCAATGAATCAGCTACACGAGGCTACTGCTACCTGGGGCAGTCAGACTCCAAGATGACAAGGTCTCGGAGAGGGACAATGGTTTGGGATTCAAGTCTCTGGCTTCAGCAGATTCCTTGTCCTATCCTGGAAACGGTGTCTTATACCTCTCTATCTCTGAGTTTGCCATTGGACAGATGGGCACAGCACAACTTTTCTTCCTGGCAGACGTCAGGAAGATAAATACATTCCTCATCTTGACGTACATTGATGCTTGGAACTCAGGTTATGAATGTGAAGCCTGGTCTGTGATGCTGAATGGAACTTCAAAAATAAGGGACATTAGCAGTATTAGTGAAGGCAAAGAAGAAAGTATTTAGGTTATAAATTAATAAATCAAGAGAGAAGTAAAACAAGATTTCTCATACTAAAAGCCCATGTATCTGTTGCCTCTGGGAAGACTGGAATCAATGCATCTAAAAAACTCATTCCAGCTACAGTTAACTACAAAACAGAACTTAGATGCATATCACACAAACATATAGAGGATACAAGCACCTCTGAAATCAGCCCAACTTTTTGAAATATTGGAGACACTTTTCCTGCAAAATCGGATAAAGGAAAAGCCTCAATTTTTGAAAGTACAGAGAGCAAGATAATCTGTATCACTAAATTCAAATCTTTGAAACAAGAGTCTGAATCACTGCAGAAGCAGCAAAAGCAAAACAAGCTGAAGACGTAATGATTTACAACACTGATGCAGCTTTGTTAGCAGTTGTGTTCCAATACAAAATAAAATAAAAGGTAAGCAGATTTGAAACTTATTTCTTTTGAACTCTTATTTCAGATAAGTATTTCAAAAAAGCTAACAGAATTAGGAAAAGGTATAGGGATGTTATTACCCTACACCCTATGTTCCTATGCATATGAGGTGCTACATCTACAAATGACTAACAAGGCTCTCAAGTGCCATAACCATTGCTACCATGCATCCTTAATTTCCAAGATTCCAAGAGACACTAGAAATTATATCAGAGTAGTTGATCACAGATGTCTTTACAGTGCTTGTGTGCAATTCTTTTCATGCCCAAGTCTTTTGCCACATGAAGAAAACATTACAAGCAAGCAAGGAAACTAAGAACTTGCAACAAAACAGGGTTAATTTCTGTAGCTTGGATGATAATTTCTACATTAACACACTTTCTCCAACACATTTGGCAGTATCACTGTGGAATCAGGAAATGACAGTGCAAAATAAAACAGAGGCCAAATACTTCTTCACACCTCTCTCGCACCCTGACCACCTCAGGGAGCCATGGGAATACCCTACACTTCCTGGCTGAACTGTGCTAGAGATGGCTCAGTTTCTCTGGGTAGGAAATTTCAGACTAACTTTGATAAAAGAACTCCTCTGGGAGTAGGTTAAGTAAAAGTCAAAAGGGGATGAATTTCCTGAGACATCCTGGGTGAGATGCCACCACCTGGGTTGTGCTATCACCAGCAGTAAAAAAATCTTGCTTCTTGCAGCCTGAAATGCAGCTCAGGTTTTTCTATTTGAAATTACAGACCAAACTCTCAAGACAGCTTTGTATTTGGTAATTTATTTTTTTAGGATATCTTAGAAAAAAATATGACTTTCCTTTTATTGCTTTCTTCAGTAGTTCACTTCCCCTCCTGTGAATGCTTTTACTTTTTATTCTTGCTATACTCTAACACATTGCTGATTTTCTTCCCTTTCTTTCCTTCCTTTGGGTTAAAGCAATTAATAATAAAAGTCACATGAAAGGCAGAACTACAGAAGAAAACCCCATGGCCTAAAGACTGCACTTGGAACATGTGTTCTTCAACTGGACAGCGTCTTGTGACCTGGGGAGAAGACAGCAGGTGAAAATAAGCAAATTTCTCGGTATCTGCAAAGACGAAGGAATCCTGCTGCTTTCTAGGCATTGGGAATCAGTGGGGCTATACCAACAGGAGATATCCACTGGAGTGATACCCTGATGTGCCTTTCATGGTCTTTTGGAGGCACATTTCCACAGAATTTCCTGAGACCATTCTGTCCCAGGTCTGCCTTAAAATACAAAACCTGCAAAAGCCAAAACGCACCACATGCAGCACTGCTGCAGCTCTCTGCAGTCATTAGTTACCTGCTACCTACAGCAGCTTTCATCAACGGGGCCAGGTGAGAACAGCTCATCTGAGCACTCCCCCATCAACCAGAGGGACCAGCAGCTTCAAAGGCCTTCAGAGACCCAAAAAAGAGAATTTGTCCCCATACTATGGACCCCCAGCTGCACCCCTTGATCACCAGGATCCAGGATGCACAACACATGTACCCCCTTCAAGTACAGAAATGGTCCTTTGGATTATTTTTTTCTGGGTTATTCATAATTTAGGAGCAGCTCTCATTGCTGTCTGTAGGAGTCTGAGACTCTGCTTCTGGCTTTGCATTATTACTGAGAGTGTGGGTAATAATTCACACAACTTTGCATTTCACAGATTTTACCTAACTAATTAGCAGTATTCATAAAACAGACCTTCTGCTTTCCATTTCTGCTAATGAATGGGTACATGGGTTTCGCATTAGGTAAGAAGTTATGCACAAAGCACATCTTCTGCTGTATGCTGCAGTTTAAGTTATAGCTGTAGTGTTAATTGAATACCCCAGCCTATTCTCCCTGCATAGGCGTTGCACCAGGCTACAAGTAGTACTGCATCAGCATTTTGACTTGAGTTTATTTTTTTAAACAACTGCTATAAAACACTGACTGCAAAGAGAAAAACAGCATTAGGAGAAAATATTTGAAAACAATGTCCCTGTTGAGCTCACCAAAAAGGGTTCTATTTTAACAGGCTCAACAATAGTGGTTTTCATATCTCAGCACATTTTTACCATACTCCTTTATTATTTCCTAAAATTATAGGCTATCCTTGTCAAGAACAGAACAACAAAAATCATTAAGACCACAATGATATGGAAAAGTTATCTGAATTAGAAAGTTCAGCCCATTTGATTTTTTTTTTTAAGAAGACATGTATTTTATCCCATATCACATTAATGTAGAAATACCTGTTCATACTTCTTACTCATTCCTAAAACCCTACAAGTTTGCAGTTAATAAGATTAGCCCCCCACCCCGCCCCCCACTGAACACATAAACTCCTATTATACTACCAATGTTCTCACGAACTCTCGGATATTACCAGTTTTATATTTACTGGTATTTCCACTGATATCTTATTGCTTGACTTACATAGTCATTAGCAGGACTGGGCCCACAAAAAGTAATCTAATTTTGCAAGAGTGACATAACTTTAATTAAAAGTGCCTTGATTGGAATTCATCCAAGCCTAATCCAAAGCAGCTAAATCAACCTTTAAGGCCTGTTCCTTTTGACACATAAACAAGCTACATGTCACACCTCTCATCCACATCGTGTTCTCTCTCTAGCTATTTGTTGCATGGACTGTTAGCAGGCACCTCAGTAATTGCTGGGAACAGCCATAGACTTCCCTCATCCACATAAGGGGACTGCTGTATCTCCTGCTTAACAAAACCTGACAAGACAACAAGGGACCTATTGTCTATGTCAGTGTTACAGGTCTTCCTCAACAAGGTTCAAAAACAGGGCAATCCGTGAACCTTATAATGCTGAAAGAAGATGGCACTGAACCAGTAACACTCACCAAAAATACTGACCCTTAAGTCTAAATGCCTACACAAACTATTGACACATATTGCACTCAGCCATGACTGCACATAAGGGTATGGGTGGCTACTGGAGAACTACACAATCTTAGGGAGCAAGTATATTCACATTTTTTAAGCTTTTTGGTTTCAAAACTAGCTAAATCCTTAGCAAACTACTGAATTCTTTTCAATGCAAACAGCATCTGAATTGTGAGTCAAAGGAGAGGAACTTCTTCATGGGGGAGTGGTTCCAGCCTTAGACAACAAAGCTGACATTTCAAAGAAGGGGAGTGATAAGGACTCAAAACCTTCTCAATCCACTCACAGCCAGAAATGTGAAAGCAGGAGACATCTGCAGTTCGCCTCACAGGTACAGCAATGCTTTCTGCTGCTACGAGTAGCGGGAACACACTGATCTGTGCTGTTGGAGGGCAAGAAATTTCCCATTAACAAGTGGGACTGGAAGAGCAAAACTTATCAGCCTTCTTTCTAATGTCTACAGATGATAGTCAGGGGCAATATTAGGACTTTGCTGATCATCACTCATTTTTTATTTGTTCTCTGTCTCCAATACATTCCCTTTAATAAGCATAACCACATGCCCAGATGAACTCATCCAACAACTGGTGCGAGTAAGCACAGGTTGTAGAAGCCACCTGGCCCTAAAGCTCAATTGAAAAGCTGAGATTATGTAAGTATTCACTGACACAACTAGTGCACTGGATAGGCAGTTCCTGACCCAAGACTGTAAATTCTAGTATGGATTAGATAAGTGGAGATAGCTTCTCATGCCAAGAAGGTATTCTGCATGCTACCTAGTAATTAATCCATTTAAAATACAATAGGAGAATAATTTAAAACATCCCCTTAAAATTCAAAGAGATGAAGCAAACAGTAATGTCAAATTTTGAAAGGATAAATTAAAAGAAACAGAAGGTCAGCCAGCATGGCTCCAAAATAATTTTTATAAACATCCTTCATTGATTGAGACCTTAAAAAAATGAACAGAGAAAGATCTCAAGACAGAACCATTTCTGTTCCCTGGGTGTTCGATGGGATCCCAGATCAGCAGGTAGGATGCGAATACAAGTTGACAGAAAGTGGCTGAAGAGTGGGTTGTATGTATTAAATGCACTACATTTTGAGCATTGAAAGTTCAAAGTTCTTCATATAATAAAACACATACAAAAAGTAAAAATAAAATATTACTTTACAGCAATAAAGTCCTCAGCAATTACATCAGAGAGGTACTTCAAGTGCCCAAAGGAACACAAGCGAACAGCAAAAAGAATAACAGAAGGTTCAGTTAATTTCCTGAGGCTTTCTAAAAGCTTCTTATCTTGTTGAATCACACCATCCCAAACTCAAACTAGGAACACACTGAGTCCCTTCTAGTGCCTTCCCTCTCCAAGCACAAAGCTGTTTAAAGAAAAAGCCCCACACCATCAGCAAAACCATTTCTTCACTATCACATTAACACGTATCGAAGATTGCATTAAGCTTAGCTTACAGCTTAGCGTAAAAGTCCAGCAACCTTCAGCTGCAGCCCACAAGGGACATATCTTAACTTTAAATACAAGCACTGATTTCAGGATGAAACACACAAACTGTGAATTGAGCTACAAGTGTAGGACAAATATCAGGTAAGACATTGCAGAAATTTGTATAGTGTTATCCAACCATTTAGCATTTGAATCTGAGTGGTGACTTGCCTGCTTGTACTGCAGCAAGAACTGGGCAGGCATTGTTTCTAAGCCCCTTAAAAACACCAGCAAAACAGTACAAGAAAATGAACAGAAATATCAGTTTGCAGCATGTTTGTCATTATTGCTCTTGTGGGATGTTGACAACCCAAGTTCTTGCATGGGATGGGTTTTTTTGGTACAGTTGGAGGTTGATAAAGAATCCCAATCCTGCGTCTGACACACAGGTTTTCTGGCTATATTGAATTTTGAAGGTTTTCAGGAGCTGAAAAATTACTACACCTGCCAACAGCATGTTATATTTATCAACTGTGTGTCTTCAGGAAAATGAACTTGCCATTCTGTCAGAAATTGTCTGCTTTGGGAGGTGTGATTAGACTTTAACTATTGATGTAGAAACTCCATTCTTTCTTCCAGTTCACTGCTTTCCAGTCCAAAGGTTTATTCATGGACTACAGGTTATAAAATATCTTAAAATGAATTGTGGGTGTAGCAACTGCTTATAAAAAAATCAAATCTGATTGCATGTCTTGAATAAAAATTCACTTTTGCATGAAAGTCTGTGTTATGATGAATCTTTATCTCACTTAAGCCTTAAAAGGAGAACATGGCTGGTGAATAGCAAATGAATTGAGCCTCTTGTTTTGCATTTTTATGAGGTATAAGAAGTTTGCAACACATAGGAAAGTCCATAGAGATGCCAGAGCAGCAGAAACAATACGAACATTAGCAAGAGGCATCCAATGGAGAAACCAGGGTCTAAGTAGGTCTCAGCCTAGGATAGAAAGGCAGGCTTCAAAGTTTCATGATCTCTATTTATACCAGCTCACCCTGCATAAAAGATAAGAGCTGGGACTGACTTAAAGGTCAAAGTGAACCTTTGCTCAAGGACAGCAAATAAAAGTACATTTGAAACCATTTCACATTTAAGATTGACCCATAATTACTGTGGTTTATTCTGTCTGGCAAAAGGGAGGTCCCCATCCCTCCCAGGCATCATGTGAATTGGAGGAGTCATCTGAGGAGACTCAGTATTTCCCTTCTCTACAGAAAATAGAAGCCAGACCTAGGAAGAGTGATACAGACTGTGAAAGGCTCAACACCTCTGCCGACACTTGAGGAGCAACTTTAGTACCATCTCTGGCAGTGCTCCATGCCCCAGTCAGTCTGTCACCATCTGCTCAGGCCTTTAAAAAGTTGCTACAAGAATGTTAGGTATTAGAGATACAAAAGGGGCCTTCCCTATCACCAAGCTATATCAAAAGAGGTTAGTACTGTCCCATATAAAGCCAGAACCTAGCTGAAGGATTCATATTTGCCTTGTTGGATGGCATTAAATGATTTTGTTGTTTTAATTAAATAATCATTTATTAAATTAAATCATTTTAAAATTTTAATTTAATTAAATTAATTAAATGAGGTGTTATGAATAAAACATAGAATGGGCCATTGTAAAAGATGCACCAGAAATGTTCCAGAAGCAGAGGGTGGGCAGGAGGGAGCACAGCACAGGTGGCATCCCTGTGTCCCACCCTTACCTGGTGCAGAATTTATAATGGTACACAAAGCTGCGCAGGCCATCTGCTACTCAGACTTTACCAGAGATGGGTAACTACAGTGAGGAAACAGCTGCCAGTTTATGACAGTCATTACTCTTCAGTACAGCTCAGATTTGGGGCTATGGATTAAGGATATGCTTAAGCACCAAATTTTCAGAGGTAGCTTTTGCCCTCAGATAGTACAGGAGAAGAAGCAAGCAAGGGAGACAGGAGGCAAGGAGGCTGGGACATGGGAAGGGCACCGGGGTTAACCTTGTCCTGCACACAGTGCAAGCAACAACTTCTTTTTAACAAGCAATCCCCATTTCATGTGTGAAAGTGTGTCCTGTGCCAACACAGGAGGGACACACTCACTGAGAGCAACCTGGGTGTCCTGAGATGCAGCTGTGCAGGGTTGGCCCTACTAAAACTACCTTAATTCAGTTACCTCAGAAAAAGCCTTTGTCCAGAAGAAATGAAAACTACAGAAAAGGTAAAACTGGTTGGAAGAGCACATTTCTGTGGGAAACACACCCTCAGGACAACAGTTCTACATTTCAGCTGCACAACAGGCCAAGCTGCAGATACCCTGCAAGGGTTCAGGGAGAAGAAAGGATGCAACAGGCCACCCCAGTCCCTCTTGGATGTCTGTTTAGGAGACCACCATGAAGAGCTTGTGCTCCATGGTCACACACTCCTCATCAGAATATGTTCTTGACGTCTCGTATGTTTTTGCTGACATCCAAGCACAGACTTGCAATTCTCCCCTATTTAGCTGTCAGACTCAGACAAGTTTTGGGAGGAGTTGTCACTATGGTTTTTGCCAGAGGTAGAGAGTTTTGCTTTTGAACTCACATCATCAAGGGCTCCTTGAGGCATCACTCCACTCTCCAGTACAGCAGAGACTCTACCAGTGATCAGGCAAACTGCATCCCATGGCCTCCCCTACAAAAACAAGATTCTCTCTTCCTTATTCCATGGAAATTCATAGGAAAGAAAACATTCTCTGTGGATCTGGGGAGTACAGATCCCAGTTACGATGGTGCCCATCTCAAATAACCAAGGAGTAAAATATAAAAAGGCTGGAGTTATTAACCTGTCTCTCTATGACAGCTCTTGAAGATATTGTAGCATAATTCATTTCCCATCACAACAGCTAATCTTTCATAAGGCTAATACCTAAACGCTAATGTTTTTGTTAGGCAAAAAAAAGACCGAGCCCTGTATGTATTACATAATCTCTGTCTTGGGATGAAAGCAATGTGATAGTTTTCATTAACCTTTCATTCATATAAAAGGGCAAAAATCAATAACAAATTTATTCAGGCAAGTGAAAGGCAATTTCAAGCAATTTCACAAGAGATTTCATTTTCATCGCTTTTTTCCTCCCACAAATTCTAATAAAAAATAATATGATCTGTCCAAATGTAAGATAAATACAGAAAGCAAGATACTGTCAGCTCCTCAAAGACACAGAATGAAACCACCTTTTTACAGCAGGAGAATTGTCTTACTAAAAATATAGCTTTCTTTTGAATCCTAAGCAAATCTGCAAGGCAACATCTTATTGACAGCCTATGAAACACTTTGTTCCACAGTACTGAGCTGGTCTCTTAAATAAAGCACCTATGATACATATTTTTTCCTACGACAAATGAAGCTATTTCTTTTTGGTGCACTTTGCCCTTCTGTGCTAAGAACAGAGGTTTAAATTACATAGATTTTGATGCACTTTCCAACTTTGCTTTTCCTGTCATATATTCTACGGCACTTCACCTTTTAAAGAGTTGGCTTTGAATTCACCGTCTGAACATCCGAAAAAGCAATGATAAAAACCACAGAGTAATTCATCGGCAGCTCCATTTTCCATGGAGGACAAAAAAAACTGCTGAAAAAGCACAAGACATTATTAATAACTTTAATTTAATCTGTGACTTCATCTCTTTCCACAAGTGCTCTGCGTATCCTTTCAGTATTTTCTGTCACTGTGCTGCAAGGCCAGGGGATCCCCTCAGGGATGGGGAGGGAACAGGAGGCATCTCCAGCCCAGGGCATCAGGCCCACTGTTGCCCTCACAGTCCCTGAAACTCCCAAAGTGGTGTCTTTCTTTTGTTATAGCAGCCTTTAAAAATATCTTTAAAAGTAAAATTATAAATTATTTCTATAAGCACCCTTATTCTATAGGTGCATCTTTACCACAGCTGTTCATTTTCTATCAATTTTGGTTGCTTTGCTCATTGTGACACCATTGGAGAGCCTGAGGACAATCACAACTCATTTTTAAAAGTTAAACTTCTGGAGAACCTTGTGAATTATTTGCACTATTCAAAAAAGATCTAAGATATTACACAAAGTTTAGCAGAATGTGAATGCCAAGCTACCACCCATCAGCACAGGCATTTAAGATGAGAACAGCTCCTTCTGTGCTGATTATCCTTATCCAGTTACTTCAGAGGGAAACATCACCCCAATTCCAGTGGCTGAAATTAGGGGTACTGAGTCCACTGAGGTGGCTTCCTAAATCCCTCTGCTGTCTTCTGAGGATTGCCATTCCTGCGGCACTTGCATCGCACTGGGACATGCATCTCCTCTTCCAGCTTCTCCGTGCTGGCACAAAATAGCTTGAGAAATTTGCCCAGTGTGTTTGCTTTAAGGGCAATGGAGATATTCAGTTTGTTACTTGTTCCATCATGTTTTCCACGGGGGGGATGGAGCTTGTAATGTTGGGAAATGTGCAGTTTTCCTGTGATTTATTAATGGACAGAAAAGCAAGCCAAAAACTGCACCATTGTGCTGAAGCCCTAAATCAACAATGCATTTGGGCACGTATTTCAGTAAGGCTATGCCCAAAAATGAACAAAAAAAGATGTAGAGATATACTCAATTTTACAAGAGGAGCAAATCCAGAGAAAGGCCACTCAGACTCAAGTAAGAAAGTACAAAAGACATATAAAATCTTCCAGAAACATCTCTAGGCTACATGGCAGCTACTCTATGCAAACCACCAGCAGAAAACCTTCAAGAATACTTCATATAAGATAATGGTGACCTTAGCATGGCAGCAATATTGAAGAACAACTAGAAATGTTAATAATTCAGTTTGCACAGGAGCTCAAAAAAAAGCCCATAATCAGTATTTGGGTTTATTTACTGTAAATTAAATCATAACACACAAGAAGATGAAAGAAATATTATAGGGGACAAAAAGCTGCCACTTAAAGGGATCTAATTCCAGTAAATGTCTTCTTTCATATAAAAAAAATTACTGCATTATTATACTACTATGTTATTAGGATGCTATGTAATTCACCATCACCTAGAAGCAGGAAAAAAGTAGATTGCCAGGGAATATTCTGGGGAAAACTGAAGATGTTCTCTTTTTCATAGAATTTTAAAAAGGCAAGGAAACAGAACAAAGTATCTGAAGGTGCAGAATGCACTTAAAAGGTTTCTCATTTCTCTCAGCAAAATGTGAGTACCCAGGCATGAAGGACCTGCCTTTGACAGGCCATCAATTTACAAGGATGAATCCACAGCTAATTACAGTTAGCTAGGTCAATCATAGAAATACCTTTTTTATATTCTGATTTCAATTATTTACTAGAGAACTTCACAGAAACACAGATATTCTCAAAGTCTAATGTTTTCATTTATATAAGTTTATGCTTATAGGGTTATGCAAGTCAAAGCTGTGATCACACTATGATTTTTTCCATAAGATATGACAACCCATTTCCTAGATGAAGAAGTCAAAGACCTCATCAATCTATACATCAGTAAAACTTGTAATCTGGTGTTTTGATACCATACAAACCAAGAAACAGATTAGCAGGAGATCTGCTAGACCACACAGGTATACCTCTTCCGTGGATTTTGGCTGGGGATTTCTCAAAGGGATTATACAAGCCAGGTTCTTCCCTAGAAAGGAATCAGGGCCACTCATCCTCCCATCCCATAGTCAAATGTGTTTGACAGCAACAACTCCTATCCAAGCTTGTCCCAAAAATACAGCTCTGAGCTTCAGCAGACTTGTACTGCCTGGGAACAGCTGAAGTCCAGAGAAGGGGTGGAAGTGTTCA
>NW_010287817.1:12647-15567 GCF_000700745.2 Antrostomus carolinensis
AGTTTGTTCAACCTTCATTTTCACTCCCAGATTTTTCACTTGCATATCAGATAGGAAGTTTTGAAGGCAAATTTGCCAAAGCTTCAGAAAATTACCTTTTACCAATCCTTTGAGACTAGTTAGTTCTGGTCACTTTAAGCTTGTTTTCAAATTAGGAGGACTAAGGACTTTATTTCAGCCAGTATGGTACAAACATAGGACTGGAAAGGATCACAGGTGATGACCAAGTCTGCCATGACCCCCTAGCAATGCAGGATTGATAATATTTGTTGTCCAGGAAAGATATTAAGCTAGTTTATCCTCAAAGAACTCCGCAGTGATGGAACTGCTACATCTTCCCATGTCAGTCTATTCTAAAGCCTAATTTCCCATACAGCCAAAAAAATTTTGCAAATACCTAGCCAGAACTTCCCTCTCTGTGGTTTAAGCCCTTTTTCTCCTTACACTACCCCTTGACCTAGGAGAGCACATTGATATTCATGATCTTTTAAAACTATTCAATAGTGGTCCTAGCCCAAACAGATGTCTCCTCCCTCACCAATTATAGTAAGACCCAAAATCTATGTACTACTTACTCACTAGCAGGAGTTTTTGTTCTGATGCAAGGAAAGTTTTAAATTCCACTGGAAAATTCCAAAGCTTTTGAAGTGATGATGTTCTTCCTGGCCTGATGCTAATCAAACTCTCAAGTCCATCCGGGTTTCTGTGAAGAGTACTGCTTACTTATCCTGGAATTTCGTCATTACAGTTAAAAAAAATAAAAAAATAAAAATTAAAAAAACCCACAACCAGCAAAACCCACAACTCCTCTCCCCTGGTACTTTGGGCAGGCTTTTGTTCTACTGTTTTTGTTCTTAGTGGTTCCCTGGCAAGCCAAAAATGCCAGCTAGCTCCAGCCATGCCAAGATCAACTGAGCTCAGCTCCTTTTCTGGGCTTACGGTCTGCTGTATCATCCAAATCCTTATACTTCCAGTCTTCCACATATCCTGCAACTGGCTCAGTTGTGCATTTAAATGGTTGGCTTCCATTCTGCTTCACGGTACATTGAATACATCACAGAAATTAGATTTGAGGTCCTCCAGATATTGCTGTAGCTAATCTCAGATTATCCAAGCTTTTCAAAAGCTCCTTTCTCCTTGTGTAAAACCTTCCAGTGAATAGTACTGAAGCTGCTGCCGTTCCCACCATTTGAGTCTCAGAGCTTCAGACTGGTGTAACGATATAAGAAATACTCCAGCAACTCGGTGTCCCATTGTTCATGGCAGCTGAAGTGCAAGGGAGAGTGAGTGCAAGAGGAGATCACATATACCACGGTCTTTCCAGGCAAACTCCCAGCATTTCTGAGAACCTAACTTATGATTCACTGACACAAAGGACAGCATTTAATAGTGATTGTCAACAAGGTTTAACAAAACTTTTTGTTTAGACTAAATATGATGTGTTTCTATTCTTTTCAGTGCAAAGCAGGACACTGGGACAAGCTGATTTATGGCCCCTCTCATTGCACCTAAAGTATAAAGTTACTTTGCTTGCACTGTAGTCAGTTGAAGACATTAGTGGGTTCTTGTTTAAATAAAGAGAGCAATTAAATAATTTTATGAACAGAGCATAAGCTGAGCTTCTTTCCTCATGACAAAATGAGTAATAGCTGGCATACAGAATTAATCAATTATTCCTCCTCTTGCAGTTATGTTCCAATTAGTTTTCTTTTTTCATTCACTATTTTGGGGAGAAACTAAACTCTTTAAACATCCCTCATACCATGTCCAGAAGCAAAGGCAGTTTAACACTGGCATTCCCTCAGAGGCAAATACAAAAGAATGGAAAAGAAGAGGAGAGCATGGGACCACATAAACTTCCTTTAGCTCCATGTCTGTCTCCATTCCTGAGCCAGGAATAAATTGAACCACTGCAGGAAATCTAACTGTATGGAAGCCATCTGGATGTCCCTCTCTTGCCATGCATAGCCCACTTTTTGGTCTTAACAGAGCTCTCTAGCATCTACAACAAGCACTGGAGAAACCTTCAGCTGGATCACAGCCCTTCCTACAAAGGAGTTCCTTTTCAGCAACAGAAATTTTCATTTCCAGACCTATGGAGCAATTAAATTCCCTTCTGTACAGTAAGTCCATATATAATGCTCCAGAACACATGGATTATAAACACCTGCCCTTAGCAATTCACAATGAAATCTCTGAATAACATATTATAGTCAAGCACATTAATCATGGTTAAGAGCCATATTTTATCCACAGAATTGCCTTTGGAGCTAATAGAGGTAGTCAGTAGCTATTCAGGGAGAAAAAGGCTATGGTTTTGGCTTACAGGTACTCCCAGAAGAAAGGTCAACTAAATATCAAAGAAACACAGTTCACTAAATAGACACAGGAAACAGAGATTAAACAGTCTCCAAACTCCCCTGCATCAAAAAGCCATCAATTAGAGGCCCAGGGTGCAATCAAAAAATGCCAGTCACTGTCTATCAGATGCTCTTGAACATTGGCTTTCTTACCCAATCAAGGAATCTGGGGCTTCAGGGGGTGGGGGAGAGCTTCCCAAGACAGTGATGCATTAAGGCACTGGTGGTGTTCAGCACTATTGGCACTGTGATATCTCTTCTCTAAGTTCATTCTTGTTGCAAAACGCAAATACCTAAACTTTTACTTTGGATATAAACTTCTGCCCATCTCCATTTCCCATTACTTGGATTAAAACTTACTCTGATCCAAATGTGGTATAGACAGATTTTGAGGTGCTTCTAATTTCAAAATGCTTTACAAATATATTTATATAATATGAAATATAAGTATACATTATACAATAAATATATTCATAATGCTGATTTATCCATATCTTCTGTACGCTTTTATATGTAAAAATCCTTGCAGAAGTAATAGAATCTAATGACTGAAGTGTAGG
>NW_010287817.1:15584-33386 GCF_000700745.2 Antrostomus carolinensis
TGTGCATTAAATCACCATTTATACATAAAAATATTTTGCCATAAGGAACAAAAAACCTTCCCATAGATGGGGGGAAAAAGCAAGTATTCAGGAGAATTAGTGTATTTTGGAATTCATTCTAAGCAAAGTCTAATAAAAAAGGATTTGGACAATACCTATGCACAACATGCACCAAAAGAAAAGTCAGTAAGTACATCCATAAAGCGGTCCCTGTCATGGGTGAGGATGATTTTCTCCTTTCACTGAAGTAGCAACGAAGGCCAAGACACCCATAGTACAGGCCAGGCCAGCCATGTCCCATATCCAAATCACAGAATCCCAGAATGGTCTGGGTTGGAAGGACCTTAAAGATCATCCAGTTCCAACCCCCCTGCCATCAGCAGGGACACCTTCCACTAGACCAGGTTGCTCAAAGCCTCATTCAGCCTGGCCTTGAACACTTCCAGGGAGGAGCATCCACAGCTTCTCTGGGCAACCTGGGCCAGTGTCTCACCACCCTCACAGGACAGAAGGAGCAAGATACCTTTGGCCAGAACTAAGGTGATCAAAGGTATCATATGATGCTTAACACTGATTTTAACTTTCAGCTCCTTTGCCATGGCTTTGAGACCACAAACAGTGGTTAATTTTTAACCATATACAGGATTTAAACTATGCAAAAAAAAAAAAAAAAAAAAAGACTAAGCAGCATTCTCCCCTCCTACCTCTAACACAAAGCCCAAAAAAACAAGATTCAAGCCAGTCTCTAGTCTGAGAGCAAAAAAGATCTTTAGAGTTCCCAAATGTTCAATAGCCAAAAAAACCCCATGTTTGTTCATTTGCCAGTATTTTCCACATCTTTCTCACTGTCTTGCATTGTGGTGTTGGCTCTTATGGGAAATTCATTAGGAAGTTAATCTTCTACAGAGATATGCCTAAGGTGGCCCTTAATTTACTCCCAAATTATTTATTTCATCAGCTACAGCACTACACCTTGTTTGCTTTTGAATAGTCTCGGGTACAATTCAAATATCCTGAATCCCACAGGTAACACAACATACATGCTAACCTCAGGTAGGAAAACAGTATTTTAAAACTGAGATATGCTACAACATATACCAGAGTGGAAGGACTTTATTCTGATTTGTTCTTCTCACATGGATTAATTGAACTGCTACACAGCATTTTTTAATTTATAATTACTTAACTACCCATGTTCCACTACTGGAGCTTAGTTGTCTGTCCATCTTACACAGTGAACTTACTACATTTTGATAATATACTTGAATTCTCTCCATATTAAGCCACAGGCATATTCAATATATTCTATATCTGTAAGTTTTTTCTAAGACACACTTTGAAATTGTCAGTGCTACAAAGCTTCAAAATTTTTAGCCAAAACATCTTGACATTTATCCCTTTCTAGATATGCAAATTGCTAAAAAGTGCTTCCTAATCCAAGATATTTCTAATGAAATCTCATTATAAGATGGCAGGAGGCAGAGAAATCTATAATAGTACTTTTTTTTTAAAAAAAAGTGGTTTTTTCCTCCTCCTTGAGGAATTTTGACTCATGTAGATTTACATACTGAATATTCAGTATCAGTTACACATCTCTCTCCAGTGTCAGAAACAGGTCTTTAACTTGCTTTTTTTCTTTTAATTACGAAGTTAGACAAATTTATTTTCTACTTGCTTTGAACAAGAAAGAGACAAGTGACCAATTAACTCGGCATTAAAAAAAAACTACATCACTGTCACTGAGCTTGAAAACCTTTCCAGGCAGAATGGCTGAAGCGTGACCAACCATTTTTCCAATTGATAGACCTCATTGTACTTGCTCAGATGAAGGCACCAAGGTACCCTGGAATAGGCATCCACACATGGAGGCACTTAAACTTTTTTCCTTATCTACCCCCAATATTATTACAAGAGAGTATCATTTCAGCTGATCTGTACTGAGTTACTCAGTTGAAGTTGCTCTATTTCCAAAGCAGAGCATTTGCTGCAGTTGTCAGTAGGAGCAAGTTTCTTCTGCTCTGTTTTTTTCACCTGACACTCCACTAATCACACTTCAGCTTGTTCTGCTCTTCACTCATTGGTTATGTTGAATCTGAACTTATTACTATCACTGGGGAAAAAAAAAGCAATATACTGCAGCACTAATTGCCTTCCCTTTTATGTTATTTTTGATCTCTGCATCATAAAATGCTCTGTGAATTTACTAAATGTGTTTCATTAAAAAGTGTTAATCTATCTATTTTGGTATCAGATTTAAATACTTACATGCCTTGCTTTTATTTTCACCAACTGGAATATTATTATTAATTTCTTGTCCAAAAATGAGTGAGCAGCGCTTCTGTAGAGAATAATTTGTTCTGGATGTGGGCCGTGTGTCCCCTCCCCCCCCAAAAAAAAAAAAATCATCAGGTTATTCAGAGGAAAAGCTCATCATAGTAACTGAATTTTGACTCCTACTGATTAGTGGTGCACAAGCTCAGAAAAGACTCTCCCAGCACAGTCTGAGCATTTTCCTGCGGGACTCATTACAACGATCAGCTTGGTCCAACTCATCTGCCAGAATGGCTTTTCCTCACCCAGAAATAATCTAATATTCCCAGGAAATATTCTGTAATTTTTTATGATACAAGACCTTAACACTAAAGATCTCACATTAAGATTGGGTGATATGCTGCTCCTTAGGGTAAAGAAAACACAGCCATTTTAAAGTTATAGACCACTGGGTTTGAACATTAATGCTGTTTTACAGGTTAACCATGGAGACACATGAGGACAGGGATTCTGCCATTTCCGATAACAGTAGCAGATCTCTGGGGAAGTCTTCAAAGGTTGCTTTGGGTCCTTCAAACACATCAGCAAAACCAGTGGAATACATCATACCACAGCACTAAGGGAGGTGAATGTTTACATCAGAGGGAGAAAAATAATCCTTAGTAATACTAATGAAAAACCACCAAAAACCCCACATTGTGTGCACTTAATGATCCAACTTCCTGCCATCATGCTTAGGCTCTGAGGACATTCAGAGTTTAAGACTGCAAATCAGCCTTTAACCTCAACCAATACCTCAAATACCAGCTCTTCTCCCAGCAGTCCTCTCTTGCTGCTTTTCAAAAGTCACTTGGGGTACAGTGGCAACAACCTTAGACCTCTTCCTCCTAGAGTCCTCCTCCTCCTCCCCACAGCACTGTCCTAATGGTAACAATGGACATAGAATAGTCCAGCAACACATCAGCATTTTATGTCATGACTTTTTTGTGTTATTGCCAAGATGCTGCTGTAAAGGTACCTTTCAGTCCTTGGAAACAGCTATCACTGCTGCAGCAAGTCAGTAACAAGCCAAAGCCAGTATATACGAAGGCTAAATAAAAGGGATTTAACACAACTATTTGGAAGAACCAACCTATATGAAACCAGAGCAATTTCTGTTCTCCACTGCATCTAGCAAATATATTTTGGGGTTCCAAATGACAAATCCTGAGGCTGTGATATCAGATTCTCTCATCTTTCTTTTCTACCTACTTAACACAGCTGGCTGCAGAGATTTCCACTGGTGCTCAGACGTGAGATCTTCCATTCATCCATCTGCCTGCTGCAGAATCCGGGTAATACCCGACAGGTGGACTGAAATTTTAAAAGCAAGTTTTTCTGCACACTGAAAACCACAGAGAGGTTTTGCTAATCATTCTCATTTCCAAATGGACTGTGTGTAAACAGAAGCACAAGCAGTGAAGCCTGCAGTAAGCCCAAGAAAATCAGGCAGCCTTTCTCCCCTACCTCTGAAACTTCAGTTGAGCTCATACAGCAGCCCCTCTCCTGTAAATTCCTACAAGTACTATGAAGGAACCATAGGATTTGAAGTCGTCTCTCTCTCTGGTCAGCTTCAGTCACTGAACACAGCTGCCAAAGATTTTGAAAAAAACAGAAATCTAATGTAATCCTGGGAAAATGTAATGGCAAATTTGAGAAAAGACAATCAACCACATTAATCAACCCCGCTTCATGGATGCAAGTAACACCAAGTAGAACAGACAGATGCATTATAACAGCCAAGATGACCAGCATTTCCTGCATCATTTGGAGGATTTGTTCTCCAGGTCTGTCTTGCCTTAAGTGACCACAAAGCAGGTATTAGCTCAGTTTTATATCTTCCACCTCTTCCAGAAGAAAATGCCCTTTATGGAAGGCACACTAGGAAATACTGGTTTGGTTTTAGTACTATCCCAGCTAAGTCTCTTTGGTCAGTCAGGGGTACAGCTTTATGTTTTGGTTGTAAAACAGGGGATTTCTGACATTTTAATACTAGATAGTTAAGACAATGGATACGCAACTCTACAACAAAGGCATTTGGTTTTTTGTTGGGTTTTTGTTGTTGTTGTTTGGTTTGGTTTTTTTTCAGCTGATGGGTGCATAAGAACTTGCCTGCAAGGCAGTCAAAACCAGAAAGTAAGGCAACAAATAGGGCCAGAAACTGAAACCTACATCTTCTGTTTCCCACTTCCTTAAAAGAAATACCACAGTATTATTTGGATTGTGCCTGTTATTTAATCAATTAATCCATAAAAGAGTGAATTAAGCTAGGGTGTCAGACTCTTAAATAACCAACAATCAATGAGTGCTTTAAAAAACTAGCCCAGATGTGCCTATTTCTCAGCATCAAGAAACCCACTCTAACTGATAGAATGAAATTGCTGCTGTCCTCTGTCAGCAATGCCTACGGCTCTATTTAGTCCTTCAAAACACAATGAATATCCAGCTATTCCTCTGAACATCTGAATAGTGAGACAATACTAACCTTTGTGACTAAAATACATAAAGGTATCTATCTAGGATATAGTTGCCAGAAAGAGACTGTTTAAACTCAAAAGCACGTGTGTGAAAGGTGGGATATTATCCAAGCCTCCCTTCATATACCCTGAGCTACGGTGCCATGTTAAGATATTCCATGATGCTCACAAGAAAAGTTACAAATTTAGTACAAAACCCATGTTTTGCATTTCTCATACTACTTTGTGTCATACTTTAAAGCATGACTTCAGAAACCTTGAGGTGGAAATGTATCAAGATGTGTAATACTGATGGTAAACACAAGACCTGAAGGAGAAAAGAGGACAAGAAAAGAGGTCATACAGCAACACATCACAACATGTCTCGGGTTTTAATATCAAGAAAGGAGGAGGTGTGTTCTTGCAAGGCATTATTGGACAGGGCATTTGGCTTTAGCACCATGGTTTACCATCTCTCATGAAAAGGAACTCAGATCATTTTGTGTCCTCCCTTCCTCTTGAGGAGGCTGAATGGACAATGTAAGGCTAGAAGGCAGCAACTTCCATAAGCAAAGCAAGAGATTAATTTCAAGTTTAAAAAGGAATATTCCAGTTAAACTGGGGTGAATGAGAGGTAAAAGCTAGCTAAGGCGCTGGAGGACCCAAAGATTATCTCAACTGTCGGGTTTTCATTTAACAGCGTGTCTCCTTCCAGTGCTGCAAATTATACCTTAAGCAAACACAATTTTATCCTTGAGTCTTACTTAGTGATAAACCCAACTCTAAATAGATACCAGACATCACTGATCAATTCATGGAAGCAGCCTTTGAACCTGTGCTCCTGCGGCACACTAGAAAGCCCCCACCTCCTATCCTATTGTTTCAAGGGACAAAGGACCATGCCTCAGTAGACATTGGCTTGACAGCAGATATCTCTCAGGATAACAGCAAGAGATCTTGCCTTCTGGTGATCAGGGATAACCAAGGAAGCTCTCCAGGGCAGTCATGAAAATACCCAACCTGCAGGCATCAAAAAGGTGCCTGTAATACCGCTGAGCCCAAGTAATTATCTCTTTTAATTTTAGCCTTTTACAGGGCTTTGACTGGTCTGTATTTTATCATCTGTGTCCTAATTACTGAAGAGGGCAATTTTATTTTTTTTTTAACTGTACCTTGTATAGGCCCCCAGAAAATGAAGTTGGCAGGTATTATCATCTGACCATCTTGCTGTGAAAATTGACATCTAATGACCTAGTCCTTTTACATCAGCTCATGAATACAACATCTCCATGAGAATGACCGCCAAAAGCATCTCTGTCCTTGCACATTTACAATGTCTAAGTCCATGAGCTTAATTAATGATGACAGAGTTCAAAAGGCTAAGTGTAAGCAATGGACAATTTATTACTATTCTTGCTAAAGAAATAATTTTTCAGTCCAACCTTATCACTGTTCTGTTGCTGCTGTGCAAGTGAATTACTACACACTGATCAGAAGCATCTCTTGCACACCATAGTACATTACAGCAGGTACATTGCATGTCAGCGTTTAGTATATTCTCAGATTTTTAACTGGGAAATCACCAGACGAGTGTGCAGAACAGAAGCCCAAGTGTACCTGATGAAATATCACTTTTCCGCATTCAATTAAAAAAATAAACAAAATCTATAACTTAACTGTCAATGCTTTTAGAGATATACCTATCTCTCCCTCATTCTAAGCCATAAATTCTCAATAAATTTTATCATTTGACCTCCTTGTGGAGGATTTGTGGCATTTGAACAATAAATCAATAGTGTGTTATGAAACACTGGCTCACTGCAGAGATTCTCTGAAATGACACATTCAAGAAAAATTGGATTTGCTAGAAAGACTCTCTATTTTCCCTTCTGGATTAGATACTATCTAACATTCAGCATCACTTTCTGTTTAACCACAGCAAAGAAGCCACCAAAACTCTCCATGACAGCCACAGGAAAGCTATATCTGAAAGGGAGGGTAAGACAAAAAAAGGGAAAAATTTAAGGAAACGCATTTAGACCCTGGAAATATAGAGTTTGGTTCCTATTGTTGTTGCCTAAGACATCTTGCTGGACACGAACAAGCCAATAAGCCATTTACCCTTCCCGTGTCTCTGGTCCCCTCCACACAAAGGGACACACTTAGTCTTTCTTTTTTAAGACTGCAAACTGGTAGATGAAAGAGTAAAGTCTCTTTTGAAAGAAAAGTCTCTTTTTAAGGAGCGTGCAGCATTCTGTCCTCAACATAGCAGCTGTGTTTTTCAAAAGGGAAACACCTATTAATGAGAAAGGGGATTTTGACTTCTTTAGACCTGAAAGCATTTTTTTGTATTAGTAGCAAAAGGTGTCACAAACAGCATGGTTCATAAGAAAGTTATAAATAGTCTCATTAGATGCTGTCTACAGCAAAAACAGAACAATCTTTTATTATTGGACTTCTTTCTTGTAAATATGCTTGACATCCAAACAAAAACACTGATAAAAAGTTTCAGTCAACCTTCCTCTTAAAGCTGAAAATCTGTCACTAACTAGTGCTGGTAGTGGAGAGATATCCTGTACAAGATAAATTATCAGCGGTAGAGTAGCCAAAAGCTCAGACAATTCTCATTAATAGGCATACTTGTTAAAAGACTTCTCAGATAAGCTAAATACCAAATAGGTATTAAGTTTTAATAGTCCAAGGCAGCAGCTAGGAATATATTGGAGGTGACCTGAGGGTATAGTAATGTCAAAGTTGACCCCACTTCAATAAACAGGCTGCCAGCAACTCAGCACCTTTCACGAGCAGTCAAGAAAAAAAAAAAAAAAAAAAAAAAAACCAGGTTAACAATGCCACTGGAGAGCTCATTAGAGTGTCTTTGCTTTGTCTTTTTTCATGAGAGAAGAAAAAAAAGAAACTAAAATGAAAATTCCGGTTTATGAATCAATAATTGTTGCTTTGTGGAGCAAGATCCTGCTTCAAAA
Source organism: Antrostomus carolinensis (assembly GCF_000700745.2). Taxonomy (NCBI): domain Eukaryota; kingdom Metazoa; phylum Chordata; class Aves; order Caprimulgiformes; family Caprimulgidae; genus Antrostomus; species Antrostomus carolinensis. The sequence goes on from NW_010287817.1 coordinate 23,335, forward strand.
TATCAAAAATCTCCTTCCCAGCTTGTTTCCTTTCCTGTTATTAGTAGCCCCTCCAGTTCTTTTCTACCACATTTAAAATTTATTCAATTATTTGTCCGGTAAATTTGCATTAGGAGTTCTCCAGACTTGATCTCACCATGTACATCTTTGCACTTTATTGTCCCACAGACTGTGTTTTGCCAGGACTGTCAAACAACTAAACAAGAAGAAACATTTTCCAATGCTTTGTTTGCAGGGAGCACAGTCACCAATATAGCTTACACGCAATCTGCTACTCCCAGAGCTCCTCTCACCAAACCTTTAAAATATCAAGCTGTTGTTTCCTCAACCTCTCACATCATTTATGCTCTCTAAAAAATGATTCATCCATTACTCATCTTCCTTTCACTCCCATCCCTGTCTTTTTTTACCTGGACCTTTATCTGTCTGTAATCTTCTTGCTTCTTCCATATGCCCGATTCATAATACTTCCCTCGCATTGTCAGTCCCGTTGCAGAGACAGCTGCCACATCATCTCCCCAACTGCTCTCAGCTGGAACTGTCAGTCAGGACTGAAAAGTCACTTTATAACTCAATAAAATAAAAAGCATATACAATTATTTTATCTGTGGTAACTTAGTTTCGTTTCCTGGAGAAACAAAGCTTCAACAAGCATCCTCACAGAGCTTACAAGCAGTACATTGTGCCATATCAATAGGAGCTCCTATGCTGATCCCTATGGAATAAAAAAGCACATCTTGCAGGAATACATAACCTGAATGGAAAAGAATGAGCTCTAGTAAGACCAACTTAAACCAGCAGAGAATTTAAACACTTTTTTATGGTGGCCCATTAATTTTGTTTTAAAGAACTCATTGCCTCCATTAGGCCTCTTCTCCCTACAAGAGATATTCATATCAAAAACTCTCCAGTAAATTGATCATCATTTTCCACGCTTCTGCTCAGCACTAAAGCAATGAAATAACAGTCCATTTCAGCAAATAAGCATTTACTCGCCATAACAACAACGTGCTACAATTTGCCAGGGGCTATATTTCCAGATGGCAAATCTGTAACTCCACATGCCAACTCTCCATTATTTACTCAGAGATTCCTCAGAAAAAATCAATTTGTTTCTTTTCACATTTGGAGGCTTTTGCTAAAAGAAAATTCATAGGTGATGCACAAAAATCCTACTTTCTTCTTGGAAATGAGTTGCCAACCTTCGCCTGAGCTAAACATGCATTGCAGGCATAGCAGAGAAAGAAGCAAGAGCCAAGAAAAGCCTAAGCCACCGAGAACATCCTGGCATCCATTTCTGGCAGTCATGGGAAGCTCATGCATCACTGCTGGATTTCCATTCCCATGCACCTACCGTCAGTACCACAGGCTCCGGTTTTTCTTCTCCACCCTCCCAAACTTGGCACTGAGCATCAAGTCAGACTGAAGAGCCAGCTCTGGCAGACAAGTTGTAAGAGAACATGCAGACTTTACGAGCATATTGCAGGACTGATAAGGTTAAAAGCTCAGTAATATCCTGGGATTTTCTCTTGCTAATGTATAGACATGTGTCATACCTCTGCATACTGATAGAGACTCATCAATTTCTGAATGACATTAACCTGATCTTTTCCTTACGTAAATAAAACCAGAGACAGTGGCACACAGAGGTGCTTCTGCTGTCTTTGGATAAGCTCGCTTTTTCTGCTGCTTTGGAGTTTAGTGGGATTTTGTTTTGTTTTTTCCCAAAACAATAAACTAGAAGATCTGTTAAAATTAGTAGGAAAATAATTACAGTTACAAGGATATGTGAACTGATTTAGATTTAGCAGTGTTGTAATAAGCTAGGCAGGCATTCAAATACACTTGCTCATAGGCATTTCCAACTGAATAGAAGTGCAGAGTTAGAGAAGTATCATGTAAGGCATAAATGTCTTTCTTTTTTTTTTTAATGTGTCTACATGTGTGTATGGATATATATTTATATATAACACCCAATATGCAGGAATGGTCTGTGATTAAATGTTTTCATACATTTATAGTAGTCCAGAATTACACAATATCTTACTTGGTGACCTATCAGGTTTTTGCAAGGATTTATAAAAACCCAAGGATATGCAAAAACCACATACAGCTTTAAACAACTGAATCTGCTTGGAGATTCCTTTCAGCCAAGAGAGAGCCCTTCATACTCTCAGTATTTTCCAAATTCATTTAAAGAGTCATCCTGGACACAGGATAGCCTGAAAGTACCTCACAAGTATAAAACAGGGGCAAGGTTTAGAAGACATGGACACAGCCCCAGTTTGATGCAGACCATAAACATTGCCCCGCAGGCACTGCTGCTCATGTGGTACAATTTTGGCTTGTAGCCCCAGGACCTCACATACTGCTTCTAGTAGAGTTCACCACGTGTTTACCTTTACCTCAGATAGGCTTTTTCAACCCTAGGCTGAGAAGGCAATAATTCACTGATGTCTAGCACAAGCGATCCTAGTATTCATACAATACAGTAAAGATTTTAACATTGTCCCAAGAATCTCTGTGTATATATAGAAGTGTGCTGTTGGCTTCCATGGCTTGTAAGAGTTGTATGTAAAAATCCTCCTTCTGCACACAGGAAAACTTTGACTTGAGAGCTGTCATGGCTGCTTGTTTTTAACTAAGCCTCTTATAAGGGAACCTATACAGAAAGCAGAGGCTTGGAACCATTCAGAAACCCCAAAAGCTCCAAATAGAGCTTTTTAGTGTCAAAAAAAAATGCACACCATTTCTCAAATGTTTGACAGTCTAGAAGCAATCAGACCCACGAAGTTAATCAAGACACTGTCCCCCTCACCACTATCTACTGGATCCAAAAAGCTGTCCTGTTACATAGGTCCTTTGATAGCAAGGACCAACAGGAGCAGGGTGGAGGATACTAAAATAAGCGTTCACCATGTGCATCTCAATTTTGCATAAACTGTCAATTATTACAGAAACAATCATTAGCATGCTTGGAATCAAAGCAGGAAGAACATCAGTGGAAGTTTTCTGGTCTTTATTTTGGATATAAGGTGTCAGAAAGTTTCTCCTTTTTCTCTCTCCTATTTTGTTCCAATCCATGAGAAGCTTATCACCTTCACTACTGAAGGGCAGGCATCACAACAAATACCTAAAGCGAAATGGAAATATTTTCAAAGCTATGTCCTGACCAAATATCTCTCAAGCAAATTCATTGATTCCTCCTTTAGTTTCAGAAGTATAAATAGCTAGTGTTGCATTTTAGCCTACAGTATTTCACAGGGAAACCATGAAGAAATCCGTACACTGCGAGCACATGCATGACATGGGTTGAAAATGTAAAGTGCTGGTATCGTGACAATTTGCTAGAAGCTGCAATACTGGGAAGGTTAGATAGTCCCATGATAAGGAGAGAATGCTGAAACCCCACAGCACCATTAGGCCTCTGGAAAAAAGCTGCCAAAGCCCATGCACAAAAGCAAGTTGCCTCTTCCCGGATCTTTCAAATACACAGCTTACAACAGCAAGATTCAACAGCTGTAGAGCACTGGAATTGATAGCAGCTCTTTTGTCAAGCCCTCCCCAGGAAAAGGACAGCGCTGATGCCAGCCCGATGGAGCTGGCACAGCCAGAGCAGCAGCATTTCCTAGAGAACATCCACTTTAGGAACTGTCTCCTCCTCACACAGAAAGCTCCAGGGATTGTCCAAAGGAGTCTACAACAGACAGGCAATTCCCAAACAAATACTGCAGCCATTCCAAGACAGGGAATACAGTACATATACTAAGCATGCACAGTAAATCAAGGCTCAACAGCTATTTCAGGGAATTTTGCTCTAATTTAGAGAAGGCATATAAGTGATGTACACATTTGCACATACTTTTTGCTTAATACAGCCGTGTGCAAGCTTGACAAATGCAGTATGAGCTCAGTCTGGGAATGGGAATCAGTGCACAGTGATCTCTAGGCCAGCACAAGCCACCCAACAGCAAAATCTACACCAGAGAGGAGGCAGGAGAAAGGAACCAGGCTAGCACTCTGGGAACTTTGCTGAAGTTTGCCTCTTTGAACCTAGCAGACCTTGCTGATGCACAGCACCCACTTCCCAGTGCCAGTGGGATTGACCAAAATCTTCACTTCAATCTCAAACACTCTTTTACCCACCACTAACACCTAATTCACATTTTCAGGCTGGACATGTGTTTATATAACATATACATTATGCAGATGTACTGTGCCTATCTGTATCTCAATGAAAAGTATTGAATGCAACAAATGCAGTCAGGCAAATGAAATAAATAGCATCAACCCTAGTGCATGCACCCGGCAAGCACCTCATGCTTTGGAAGAAAACCCAGGCTGCTGGGCACACAAACCAAATGTGTTATTTCTGGGTCATCCTAAAATAGTTTTTGGGCTGGATGGCAGTTTTAAATTAACTATATATCCCATGTTAATTTGTGTTGATTTCAGCAAATAAGAACTTGCATAAACTCAAAGGGCAGAAAATAAATATTTTTCTGCTATTTACTCATTCTTGTTCACTTATCTGCAGGATACAAAAATTAAAAACAGCTACAACAATAAAAAGCTAAAGGCCATTTCTTGGCAGAACAAGGTTTACATTCTCATTTACTGCCAAGGAAGAAATTCAGATGCAAGCCTAAAGACCGGCAACATCCACCTCATTCCCACCCTTTAGGATGCAAGGAAAGCTTTCTCAGACATGAAATCTTTTGCAGAAAGTCACTCAGATCATGGGCTTTCACTCTGAAATGTGACCTCACTGATAGCAGAGGCAGTTTTGAGATATAATCTCAACCCCAAGAGGAGGATGCGTATCACAGAATCACAGGTGGGACTGGAAGAGATCAAAAGAGCTCATCTAGTCCATCATCCTGAACGGATCTAAACGGTAAATCACTTACAGTTAGTCCAGGGGGAAATCAGTCTTTTATGCTACCACCAACTCCATGGGAAGGCAACTTCATTATTTGTTAACTTTGCGTGTTAACAGATACTGTGTTAACAGATATTTTGCTGCCTCTCAACAAATAAAATGCTCTTATCTCTACAGCTTTAAAACAGAACCTTTGCAGTAATTTTTCCTGATCATTTTTTCAAGATAATACAGAAAACATAATTTTGCATAATATGAATGACCAAGAGAGTGTATTTTTAAATGATCTATACAATTTCCAACCCTCAGAGGACACATATCTAATTAAGCATCTGCTTCCAGCCACGCTGCAGTGTTACACCAGTCTGGTGCTTTCACATCCTTTTTACATCATTCTAAGATAACACTTGGGTGCAATTACTGGAGTCTGTAATACCATGCTACCAATTGCATACAGATCATCATTCTGTCCCTGAGCCAATAAAAGGATTACCCAGGAGGTTGAGATTGTTTTAAAATTAGTGCATCCCAAGAGCTATCACTGCAAATAAAAGAGGAAAAAAATAGCATGGCGGGATCCTGACTTCAAGATGGATTTGCCTAAACTATCTCCTTACAGTGAGCTCCCTACCATGATTTATTTTGAATAACAAATTAGGAGTTTTTTTAAACATGGAAAACTCAAAGCAATCAGCAAAAACAAAACTGAAACAAGGTGTATATACAACCCTTGACCACTGCATCCCTGTAGGTGAGTATGTACTTCCATCCTTGGGTTCTATTAGTTAAGTGACCTGCAGAGCAGCACAGTGTCTGCTCAGTCCTTGCAGGCTCCTGCCAGCTCGCAGGCCAGGCCGGCTGCTCCCAGCATGGCTGTGATCTCCTGTTAATCACATCCTGCTGCCTCTGAAACTTCCTCAAGCACACAGGAACAGGACTCAGTTACGAACATAACGGGAAGAAGAACAAAAGCTGTTAGTCGCCAGGAGCATCAATGCTTCAGAACAATTGAAAACTCTTTATTAACATGCACCAGGGCTTGGAAATAAAGCATAGAAGCTCATGCACTCATCTGCTTGGTTCCCCTGGATGCTGTTGGCAGTTTTACGTGAGGGTCCATTTATATACTGAATAGATATTTATATACTATATATTTATATATCCACATTTGTGGGCAGTCATGACTCCTCATACAAGTAGAAAATGCTCACAGAAATAACTGTGAGCAAGACACCGTTTCACAGCTCAGAAGGCAAAGCAGATGCCACTTTGACAAAAGTGTCTGTGGCAAATTCACTTATTGTTCACCGATAGGCACATTCATTACGGCCATGTACAGACCAGAAAGGAGAACAGGCACCACAGTGCTAAGTATCAGACACCTATAAGCACTAGGAGAGCAGGACCAGGCAGGCAGGCAGGGGAAACATTGGTAGGGAACAAAACTCCCAGCTGTGTAGAAGTTGCTCTGTTAAAATCTGTAACACGAGAGCCAGGGCTCAGGTGTCGCGTGCCTTGAACCCTCAGATAGCTGGCAGGCACACAGCGTGCCTCTCGGAGACACCATCTCATGGGTTTTACAATGTTTCTGTTAGCACCATGGAGACTCAACACTGGCAAGCAGCAGCACTGCTCATCTTTACGTGAGCAGAGATTAGTCTTATCCTTCCCAGCACACACACTTGCCCTCCTTCACAGCTAATACAGGGAGCAGCACCACAGAGGTTAATTTCTCCTTTACAGCCAAATCGTGGAATGACTTTTTTGGCAGTGTTTACAGGAAGCTTTACTCTGTTTCAGAGGAATTAGTTCCATACTCAAAATCAAAAGAATACAACCACAAGCTTTCAGTCTCCATGCACTCACTCCTCTCCTAAAGCTATCCCCAAAAGCTAACTCACCCTCTTGCTTCTTCTACAGCTGCATCAGTGTTACCCACAGCCTGCACAGTTATTCTGCAAGTCTCAGTATCCCTTCTGTGGAGGTTGGGCTCATACAATATTTACTAACCTTTCACTAGTAAGAACTGTATATTTCATTCAAGAATTGAATTGCATGTTGTGGATTTCAATAGTACAGCTCAAATTATAGCTTTCTTAAATTACATGAAATCTTCTACATACTCTGGAAATATCTAGACTATATATATTATCTGTATTCCAAGATACTTTGGAGTAAAGTCCTTTGGCAGCTCCCTGGATACAGGAGTAACTGGTTTGATTTATAAACTACATCATTTTTTCTCTCTAGAAAAAGGGTAGATAAAGACTGACCTGACAGGACAAGCACAGGGAGCAAGTTGTGGCAAAGCAGCTCAAGTTAATTCAGTTTGGACTTACCTTCTTTTCGAATCTATGAAGATACATGAATTTGTAACTGTCTTTCCAATGCCTTAAAATATCGGCAAAGGTAAAACAAAGCCAAAAATGAGGCTGCAAGTTTGGCAGACTGTAAAACTTTCATGAGTTTTACAGAGTTTTCTTCTCGTTAAATATTGTCTTGGGAAGTGGAAATATTTTGAGAAAACAGGTTGGTAGATGGCTTTTTTCCTTAAATATAAATAATAAAAATGAAGTATGTCAAAACAGAGCCAGACACTAAGCCCTAAGCCCAGCTCCACTTCATTGGTGAAGTCCCACTGCCCTCTGTCAATGCAGATCATCTCTGTTTCCGGCTTTAATGTGTAATTTTATTTGGAATCTAGGCCAAAACAGAAACTGTTTGTTGAGTTTGTTTTACCATTTTACCTGCTTCATTTATTTAAAATAAAATAAATCAAAAAAACAACAAGCTATCCACTACCTTTTCCCCTCAATGACACTAGGACCAAACAGCTTCAGGAGACAAAATCCCCACTGATCCAAGCCCTGTTCTGGCTCCTCCAGCAGCACCCGTGATCCCCAGCACTGCTCAGCCGTAGGACAGTTTTCTTTCTCATTTCTATCAGAAAAACCTCACTGAAAATTACAAATTTGCCAAGCTACAAGGAAAGGTTTAAAGCTCTTGCTTGCATAATCCTTGCTACTATGATGAGTCATTTTTAAAGTTTTTTTTCAAGAGGGTAATGAAACAGAACAAAATACAGTGGAGAAATTATTGTAGCACGAAACAAACTCTCCCTGGTGTCTTCTATTTGAGAGGACCAACATTTCTGAACAAAACTGCTTCTCTCCCCAATTACAAAATATATTTCCAAGTATGACTCATATTCAGACAGTAAAACTTGTTCTCAAAATCTAGTGCATTATGATCTGCAGCCCAATATTTGTTCCCTCAAGGATTAAGTTTGGATTTAATGCCAAAAGATACCCCTGAGGACAGCCTCCGTTAATGTCATGGCAGAGGCTGATGAAGAGCTCCTGTTGGCTGGCCCCAAAGTGCCAGTTTTTTCCATTTCTTTAGTGCAGTTTGGAATTCCTCCTTCCAAAAGGAGCAAGAGCCAAAGAGACAGTTTAAACCCCCTATTCTCAGAGCAGAAAATTTTGAAAATCCATGAATTTCAAAGAGCAGTGAGACAGAGCCCTTGTAGCTCTGGCTGCTCAGACCCATCTTGCTCCAAGAAGTGGGCACACTTTCCCAGTGACACCAGCTCTTTCAGGATAAGCCACCATAGACATGCACTTAATATATGCAACAAATAACCCTGAAATTATATTATTTCTTTACAAGGGAAAACTATTGGAAAAAAAATAGACTTTAGAGTAAATCTATTATCATTACATTCTTATTACACGAAATAATACCATGGCACTTCAGAGACCATATAAGTTAGTCCAGAAAAGACAGTTGCTCATTCAACTTGAGAAACAGCAAATAGGATCTTCACTAGCATCTCTTTTCCTTCAGTTTAAGGCAACAATGTAAATTTTTCCCATTCCAGCAAAATCAGGGGAAGAGAGCACTCAGTAGCCCAGCACACATGCTGTATACTCACATTATTATGGCAATTTCACAACCATACCATTAGCATTCCTTCTTGCATGTACACAGAGAAATGTACTACCACATACTTTCATCTATGCTTTCTCAGTTTAAACACTTGCTACCATTTAAGTTCACTAAAATGTAAGATAGCCAGTATTTTTAATCAAAGAAATGGAAATTGTGAATATTTGCACAGAGCCTAAAACCCAGCTTTAGCCTTAAATCAGCAAAACACTGCATTCACTACAATCATTTATACAGCTATAAAAATAATGTATATTATAAATGATGGAAACAGGTATGCTACACGTTGAGTTTTGAAAACACTCTGTAGTTTTGTAGGGCAGCACAGGGAGAACAGTAATGGGAAAGATATAGCTTTATAACCCTTTTAAGTTTTTTTTGGTTGCAATCAGGAAAACATAAAACAACACATTAAGATTTGGCCCGGGAAGAGTATCAATTCAGACACAATAGCTGTTTGCACTGCTGAAAAGTTGCAATTCTTTTAAATGAAGTGTAACAGCAGTAATTGTGTTTCTCTGAGTGAGCTAAGAGGCAAATGGTGCATGAATCAATAATGATGTGGCTTGTACACCATTTATCTCTTTGCATGATCCACAGGAAATCCAATTGCATAATTACATTATTCACAGCCTGTCGAGAGCACAGAATAACTGATCACTTTAGTATGTACATTTACCCACAAAGGGGGATCTGGCTGGCCATCAGCCAAAGCTTCCACTAATAATGGGATCATACTCTTGGAAATTATCAGCACTGCACAAGGGAACTTAATTTCTACTATCAGTCAGCCAATTTGTATAAATATCTTCAACATTTAGAATTTCTTTTGAAAGCTTCAAAGTCTTTAGCTGCTATAAAGCTGTTATAGTGAGTGCTATCAATGTCTGCTGACTCCAGAAATCAGATAGCTAGGAATTAATTAGGACACTCAACCACGGGTACTTTTAACACAATTATAAATCCCCTATTTAGACACCTGAGGAAGCTGCAGGTATAGAAGAAAGTTTACAAACATAACTGCTAAAATAGCATTAAACACGTTTACAAGAAGAGCCTCTAATACAAGAATGGCCTCTAATGGATGAAAGTTAATGTTGGTGCTCCATAAGTGCATGCTTTCAATAATTTATCTCCCATCATCACTGAAATACACATTTGCAGTGTTAACCGATTTCTGCTGCATTATTTCTGAATTCCCATTTAGGCCATTCTGGGAATG
>NW_010287817.1:33418-43071 GCF_000700745.2 Antrostomus carolinensis
GGCAGTACACATTCTTAAAAGTTTTTTTTCATTCCCCAGTTGTCTCCCAAACAGATGGGAGCCTAGGAAAGGCTGGTGGTCCTGATCAAGCACATAGCCCCTTCCTCTGCTAGCTGGCCAGAAAACCTCCTCCCTCCAATCTTCTGCTGCAAAATATTCATCTCCTCCCAGTGTAATTTATCTTTGCAAAATTCTGCTATGAAACCACAAGGACCAATCCTGCTGATCCACTTAATTTAATAAACTGCAAGTTTCTACACATCTCTTCTTGATTTGGAGAGCACTAAAGCCTAGCAGACTTGTGACTGAGGCACAAGGAGTTTGCAGCTGTAATATAAAAGTTGAGCTTTTTCAGCTCAAAAGAAAGTCTTTATTTCAGCTAGCTGCATTTTCAAAAGGGAAAAAACATTGAGAGAAAGAGGTAACATCTAAATATAAGTGATTTAGGAATAAAAATGACTCCATGCTGCAGTTTTACTGTTTGTTTTCTGTACAAATTGCCTGCTTCTCTACAATCCAACCCAAATGGAGCAGTTACTGACAGATGTATCTAAAACTCCAAGAGAGTTTCTTAGCCAGGAGGGATGCTGAGCACTCCGCCAGGCTACCCTCCCTCTCCTCCAAAGTTTTCCAAGCCTGCAGTCAGAATTTCAGAGGGCATCTGCAGTTCAAGCCTCTTTGCTGCGCTGTGCTACCTGCTGTTCCCTCACTATGTCAGAATCAAATAAAAAGTAAGCCTGAAAAATTCATTACAAATTATTTCCTTTATTCGTCATAGAATAAAAGTATCCCCAGAGAAGCTGCTGTACCACAGATGAGTAAATGTCTCCTCGAGGCACAAACAGATAAGTTACAGGTCCTCCATGCTTATGAAACGGGGAGAAATTTATTGCCTCATACATCCTCTTCTGCCATGGGATTATCACTTCAGTAGCTGACCTGCTTAAAAGCGATACTGCAGTTTGCTGTGGCTAAAAGGTTACTTTTATCAGCAGGATGGATTCGAGTTACATGATATGAAACCAGGATAAGAACCAAACCTTATACTGTGACATTAACCTGGTTTTATTACTAGCCCTGAAGGAAAGGTAGAAAATGGAAAAATTTGAGTAAACATTAAAAATTTGTTTTAAAAAGAACAGCAAGTGTCAATGGACAGATGAGGACTTGAAAAAAATTTAAAAGCTGAACATAGCAAATACTTTTTAAAGACATGAAATTAATATATATGTATTTTTAAACCATTCCTAGTTTTACCACAATCATCACTTGAAAAAGAGGAGTTGAACTGCTCTGCTTTTCAGCATATTGTAAATCAAAACAGACCCAAGATCCTGGAATCACAAGCCTGAATACGAGATGATGGAAGGAATTTTGTTTTGAGGCCTTATCAAGAATCACATCCAAAAGATCATTTCTCACATGAGGACCCATTTCAAGATGAACTATTCTTCAAAATAACACAAATTCAGTGAGCATTTATCTATTGATAACGATGTCTGGACACTGCTACTCTAGGCTCTCTCAGAATACAACCCCTGATAACCTCTGTTAAAAGGATGCACAGGGAACTAGGACACACATAGAAGACAAATGTTTCTTTTTTTTTTTGATAGCTAATGGTAGCAACATTAAGAGGAGGGAAGGAAAACATCACAGGTAGGATCTTACAACAGGTAAGATTTTTCATTACAGTCCACTAAGGTTACAAAATAAAAAGTAGGAGACAGAAATATAAAATATGGATATTCTGCACTAATCATACTGAAATGCTTTTTTAAAAAAAAAATAAAAAATAAACCAGTAGCTCTTTTGCCACAGATTCTCCTACCAAGATTTTTATATAGCTTTCTTCTTAAATCAACAGATTCCACCTTCATTACTAGTGTAATATAAAGTGATCCATATCAAGAAGTCCAAAAGTTGATATAGGAGGTCAAAATTTGACAAAGTTCTTTTTATAAAAAGCAGTTTACAGAATTATTCAAATTTATACGTAAAAGTACACACATCCTTTATCCCAGCACACAACACCACAGACTGCATCATAAGAAAGTCTTCAAAAAGGAATTTTATGAGCAGCAAAAGAAGAGTGATACATAATATAATACTTGTCTGTGGACATGTTCATCCTTCCCAGCATAATTTGAAATGCTGTCTTCCCCAAAGCATTGAACTGAAATCGAACCACACAACTCCTCTTGTCTGGTCCCAGAGTAAGCCTGCTGTTTGGATCAATATTCAAACTTGCAACTCCCAAAGAGTCCTCCCACTTTCACTGAAGGTGAGAAGGCACTCAAGGCTCCAGCATTCCCCAAACAATAGGCAAAAATAATTGTGCCAGAGCCAGGTCTTCTATAATAAAAGCAACAAAAAAACCTGAAGAAATGGATACCAATAAATAATTGCCACTTCAAAGGAAGGAGATCAGAAAGACCAAACTGCATTCTCCTGAGTAAGATAAGTAAAAGTATATCCCTGTCTTGGTAAATTCTGTTTGTAATACACTATGGTTTACCATAACAAGCACAATGATGATCATTCTTGTTATACTTGCAGTGCCACTCTGGGTTGCATTAGTATTAAAGACAATATTTTGACATATGGCCATTACAAAAGCTGTAATTCAATCACAGATTTCTAAAACACTCCAAGAACCAAAGTTTGCTAGATTTATTTGTGTCATCACAGCTCCGTTATTAATTTTCAGCCACAGATTCAACTTTGGCCCAAACATACTTATTTATAATGCCTACAATGCCTACAGAAGTTACAAAATTCAAACAAAACGAATCCATATGTATGGATGCCAGATGCACTGATGTGTATAGTGTTCAATGGTAACACATCTTCTTGGCACAAAGCCAAATGAAATCATGGAAAACAGATTCTCTCCAAATGAGAGTGTGAAGTCAATATAAATAGGCTGCTATGCTGCTCACTCTTTAGGGTGAAATACTCAATGGGTGCAGAATGCTACCAGTATGAAAGCACTTGGGGACCACTCCTCAAAGACACAAACCAGCAGTACCACCAACCTCCTACGTAACAGATGGATGAGAGGGTCCTTCCTACCATCAAAATATGGTTTGTGACAAGGGTCATTCTGCTGAGAAAGGTGTGGATTTGGAGGGTGGGTTCTTTGGAAGGAGGGGGCATTCTTTATTTTTATCCCATGAAGTATAGGAAATCGTATCATAGTTTTTACTCTTACTTATACCCAGTATAATTTATTTCCTTTAACAATTTGAAGTCCAAGACAACTGACTGTGATACAGAGCAAGGTGTGTATGCAAAGATGAGATTCATGGCATTAAAGGAATTACTCTCATGAGAAAGCTGAAATGGGTTTTATATGCAAGAGCAACTCTGTGATCTCCTAATTTCATCTACTTCTCAACTCATTTTAGAGCCAAAAATTACACGGAATAACTCAGCCCCCTCAGAAGTGAAAGATACTCCTTGCACCAAAGGAAGAAGCACCTGGCCAGCAGAACTCAACAGTTCCCATAATCCTGAAAGTCCACAAGCTCTCAGCTGCTCCTGGCCATCATCAGAGGAAGGACATGAGGTTAGACAGACTTTTGATTTGAGCCAGTACAGTCATCCTTAAGTTATTTTTGTATGCCGAACAGGGGGCATTGACATATGTAGGACTTGACTGCAAGTACACAAAAGACAGGATCGCTCAAGGCACAAAGCTAATGCCGATATTACTCACTCAAGCGCGTATGTGAGTTGCAAGTTCTGCACTGTGCCAACCTCCTTGTGCTGAGAATTTTTACAGCCCATGGCTACGGAGTGTAGGCTCTGCAGCACAAGCTCTAGAAGCAGCATGTCATTTTTCAGGTTATCAAAAACCCAGCTCAGCTAACAGGTCATTTATACGTGGCTCTAAACACGACGAGGCTCAGTTGCTCAAGGCTACAGACCTGTGAGAAAGATAACATTTTAAATTATTTAAATCAATGCGGAGGAGGGTTTAGAAGCGCCTGAAAAGTTACAAACAGCACATGTCCAACTTGATTTCAGACATGCTAAGTAAGACTAATATGAAATGAACCGAAAGCAGCAGAAGTGAAAGCTGCAAACATGAGTAGCTCCAGAGAGACACAAACAAGGACTTTTACTAGCAGAGATTAACAAAAATAAGACGTACTTGTCCAATATAGATGCAAGATAAGAATGTTATGACACAGGACTCCCCTTCACATTGACTTGATTTTCACACTGAAGCTCCCACCCACACAGATCACCCAAGACCTCCTTTGAAGTTAGGGTCTAAATCTCAGCCAAAGACAGATAAAATCTCTTCCTCACAGAGCACTCTTTGCCTACCTATACAGCATTGCTCTTTGTCTGCTCATTGTGCCATGCCTGAATTTTTAAATGAAGCTCTAAGTCCCCAGTGTCGGAGTCTACTATCTCAGGGACATATAGTTCCCTGAAGTTCTTGGGTTCCCAGTTCATGTTTTCTTTAGCAGAAGCAGCATACAGCCTATGGATTAGTGTGTTTAAAGGGACCTTTCTTATTATCAAAGTATGTAACATCTAGAGAGATACAGCTGAAACTGTAAAGTCCTTTTAGTCTAAAGTCTTCTATAATGCCTAGTTCCATTTTCTTGGGTATTAGCCAAGCAGCAATCAGTGCACAAAAAGGGGAGAGGAGGGACGTTTCCTTAATATCAAAAGTTCCTTCAAAAACATCCTCACATCAATTTTTTTTTTTTTTACTTCATCAGGGAATTCCACAGCACAATTTCTTCCAACCCTGGTAACCTCAGCTCACCTAGACTAGGATAAATAATACTGCAAGACACCTGGGATAGTAACAGCTACTCTCTTAAAACAGCTTATTTAAACCCACATGGGCAGCTGGCAATCCACAGAGACCAGATTCTTGCCTACACCTGCACTGACAGAATGAAGTATGGCTTGTTTTGGTTTTTGCAAAATTTCTCTAGCTGGAGATAAAATCTGAGAAAAATCCATTCCATTTGTAGTTATGTTCAAAGAACTTCAGAGAGAAAAATCGTACTTTGTACATACAATGCTCAATTACCAAAGAGCAAAATTGCTTAACCAGACAAGTAAAGGAAAAAATAACCAGGTAAAAGAGAAAATAGAGGATGGAGAAAATAAATATGGCATCTTGCCTTTTTCAAACCCATGCACATATTTTCATCTTTTGTGAATTTAACCACAAGTTTTCCATGTGAAGTCAGTTCTTAGCACCTGAACTGGGTTTACCCACACCATGTGGATAAACGAAAGGGCTGATTGCATCACATACAGCCACTTGGGATGAAAACCTAGCAAAGAGAAGAGCTCCTGATTAACCACATCAGTGGAAGTGATGGAAAACAAAGTGACAGACCCTGAAGTCAATTACTTAACAGAAAGTAGCAAAGCACAAAAACACTCTTTAGTGGAAAAAATCCCAACATTACACTGCATAATAGCATTTTGTGCTGAAGACACTATTGCATTCTGTTTTCATTATGGGAACATCTGATAGGTATTTAAGGGATTTGAAAAACTAGAAAGAGCTCCTTGAAAAAAATAGGATGGCATCGTGGTCCTCAGTGTTATAATCAAATGCTGAACTTCGACCAATAACAACAAAAAAAGGTGGTATATTCTGTCAGAGGTATCAGATCAAGCTATTTATATGCCTACCTGTATTGTAACAAAGCAGGAAATAAATTGTCTTTCATCTGCTTAAGCTGTACTAAACTGAAGAAGGAAGTGTGTCTTTCTGTTTTAAAAATATCTGGATAGTTAGTGTTAAAAAGAAGTCCCTCTAACACCAGAGGACAACTTACCCAGAGTACAATGAAAAGCACAAAGCAGAGTAGACAGTTATCTATTTAGAAGACATAATCAGTGCATTGTGCATTTTAATTTTCTCTTCATCACCACATCTTCCTTTTTCTTTTTTTCCGCACCCAGCAGATCAGCATGCTGCGCAGTTGTTCAAGCACCGCAGACACGGGTATTACTGGTGCCAGGAAAAAGTGTGCAAAGCTACAGTTATAACAAAAATACCTCTAAACTTTTTTAAGCAGGTGTTTGTATGCTAGTTGGCAGCAATCCTAAGCTACCATGTCCTCTTAAACTTGCCTTTGGCATATAGTGTCTGTCCATTCCCCTGACATAGGCATGAGTTGAATCCCTATCTCCCCACAGAGTCCAAAAGCCCTGACTCCAATTGCTACTGCAATAGGCGCTCACTACAAATCCCCCACTGCTGACCCATGTTGCCATTTCTGCAGTGAGGACAATGACAAAGCTCACGAAGCAGCTCACAGACTACTGCAGTTTTCAGACCAGCACATAAGCTGAAGATGTGATTTCAGTTCACCAAGCTGAAAATCATCACGGGTCCAGAGCTAGTAGTGGTGTGGCAGTTTCCACGATGGGAAGCAGAAAGGCCATGGGCTTAGGTGGGGAAAGGGCACCTTCAAGTCATCCAAGAGCTCTCAACCCAAACACTGGCAGCATTCATACCTTGCACAGCTGATTTAGGACTAACTTTGTGTTACAGTATTTGGATATTACACTATAGGTTTTCTACATGCCTACAAATACCTTCTGGCATTCTGAACTATTGCTCAGTAATTTTACTAGTTATATGCACTGATGTCAACACATACATTCATCTGTATTGATTTTTAATTTTATAGCTCTTAAGCTGTGTCCAATCTCAGTAACTACTTACAGTAACTATATTAAAAACCAAGAAAATAACTCAAGTGGACTGCAGAAGCTTTGCATCACTATTTTTATTCTCACATCACCTTCTTAAATTGTATTTGAGATTAGACGACTGTATTTAGTTTCATTATCACCTTATAAGAGAAGCTGTGACATAATGCTATTCTACTTTTAGCAAATTATCTTCCAGAAATGCACTTAACTGTCATGCTTCTTTAGCTTCTCTTACTTAAAAGCGTCATTTGCTCTAGGATGTTGTGGATGCTGTTTACAGGGATTTGAGATGAAGCAGCCAAGGTTTGTAGAAGAGAAATCCATGAGGGTTAGAAAACAAGAGAAGCTTCTTCAGAGTTGGAAAAACTTTGCTCGGGAGTCAGAAAACCAAAAACGGTTGCACATGTGGGGAAGGTGGGGGGACAGGAGAGAGGAGGGAGAGCATTTTTAAGCTTTTTCTTACCCTCTTCCCAAGGTGGCTGCTTTTGATCACTGTTAGAGAAAGGGTCTTAGACTGGACTTGGTCCTGCTCAGTTGTCCCGCATTGTGTTATCTATCACAGAGGCATCAAATGTTTGGGAGAGTGAGGTGGAATTAGTTTCCCATAATATTAAGGCAATTGTTAAATAAGACCCAGCCGCAGCTGCTACTTAGGATTTTACACAGAAGATAAAAAAGCCACAAACTAGGAAACAAAAGTTCAGTCACATTTTCATAGAACAAAATAGATTTACCTTGCTTAACTGAGGAAGTGACTTGTTGCAAAGGTAGGTCCCTGGTTTAAAAATATGAACAGAAATTCATTCTCTTGAAATTCATCTGCCAAGAACATCTCACACAGGCTGTGCTGATGTACGTAGCATATACACATGCATACTGGAATGATAAGTACAAGCAGCACTATCACTCAGATGTTAAGTGCAAGGCTGTATTATTGCCCAGTTCTCCATCACAGCCTTTTGTGGTGGTTTGGGTGGATTCACCCTTTTTGCTTGCAGCCAAACACAGCCTGCTCTCACTCTCCCCCTCCCTTGCCCAGGGAGCAGGGAAGAGAATTGGAAAGAAGGGCAAGGAAACTCACGGGTTGAGATAAAAACTATTTACTAATTAAAATAAAATTATAATGATAAGAACAGTGATAACACAATGAGTGATACACAAATGAGTGATACACAGTGCTCACCGCCCACTGACTGCTGCCCGGCCTGTGCCAGCCAGCGATCCCGGAGCTGAGACAGTCCTGAAAAACCAAAACCCTGGAAAAGTGAGCTTGAGCGATCCCTGAGAGAATTACCCCGTCTTCCAGTCAGCCCTGGTTAATATACTGACATGACGTGATATGATATGGAATATCTCATTGGCACATCCAAATGCCAGTTTGGGGCTTTGCTATTCACTGCGCTTCTCCCTCCCAGTCCTAATGCAGCTGTGAAGCAGCCAAACACCGTGGCCTTGAGCTCCAGCAGCAACTAATAACACCAGTACTGTTATCAATGTTCTTCTCATAATATGTCTGAACTGAAACACTGAAACTAAAATACAGCTATTCTAATTACTAAAAAGAAAATTATCCTAGCAAAACCAGGACACCTTTCAAAGAGATCACTGCTACCAAGCCAGAGGTTAAACATTCGACTGATATTACACTAAAAACCACTTTGTAAACTTGGGCACTGTTAGACTCCTTAGTAGGTGACACCAGTAACTCCCTGGAAGATCTGCGTGGGTTAGATGTGCAAGTCTCACTTGTGAAAAGTGGCCAGGCAGCTTCACACAAAGGACCTATTCAATCTACGCAGTACTGAGATGATCAAAAGCAAACAGACTGCTTCTCCAGACCACCCTTACTTAACTGACTCATGTATTTAATGTTAAGTTTTTATCTTTCTCTCCTGACTGCTTGTGAAAGAATACATTATATATATTAGCAAAGAGCCATGAGATTTCTCCTTTGGTTTGGAACACCTATGAAAAATAAATGTCTCCAAAATCCCTGTGCATGAGCCTTGCCACAACCCCTATAATGAACTGCAGGCTAAACTAAGTAGGATACATGCACTCAGGAGGTATTTGTACTGCCTACCATAGGTATTCACTGTGCATGATTCACAAGACAGCAGTGGGGAGCCTAAACACCCCTCACACTTTGAAAGAGGCAAAAGAGGAAGATTCAGCACACTTAAATTGGATGAAAGTAGCTGAAAGCTACCAAAACCTGTACTGAGATGGGATGCTCTCACATCTCAGGAAGCAGGCAGTTCAAAATATTTAAAAGACAACATTGGTGCTTAAAAAAAAAAAAAAAATCATGTTAAAAAACCCAATATTCATGTTTAAAAAAACCAAAACCAAATAATGCAACATTTACAAACATTAGTAACATGAGAAGGTAAATGCCCACATTATTTCTAATGTAGGCCATAAGATATGGTCCCAGAGAAAACAGCTGTAAATCCGATAGTCAAAACCAGTGGTCAGCACCATACCCAGGCACATTAGGGTGGGCATTAATGTCTGCCAAAACCACATCCATAATCCTGTGAGTGACAGAGCATGTGTGGGGACAAGAGGATTGCAACGGGAAAGATACTCGTATATCTTGATGTACAAAGCTCAATCCTAGGGAGACCCCTGCAGAAACGAGGGTTAGTCCACCTTAGGCTCAGGTAGATATTCGTCTGCCTCAAATAACCCCCCATTACCTCAAAAATCACCTCCTGTCTGAATCTTGCAACTGCAAATTCATAGGTTTGTTTTGGTTTTTTTTTACCAGGTAAGAGCACTTGCCCAGGCACTGCTTACATTTTGTTCACTCTTTTGCTTTCCTTCAAGTGCATCAATCTGAAGGATAAATACAATCTGTAGGCAGTATTTGGGAAAAAGTACATTAGAAGGTGTGCTGGTTTCACTGGCCTAGCCCTTGGTTAGCAGCCAACACAGCC
>NW_010287818.1:0-1087 GCF_000700745.2 Antrostomus carolinensis
ATAATTTAATAAATTAAATTTAAGAATTTAATTAAATTAAATAATTTATTAATTTTTTTTGACCTTTTTCTTTGGTTTTAGCATCAAAATCAACTCATTAGATCAGGGAAATGGGGTGAAAACAGACCCTGGCACCCTAAAAACCCCCAAATTTGGGCTCCTGACACCCTAAAAACCCCCAAATTTGGGGTCCTAAAAAAGGTCCCAAAAAGAAAAGAAATGGCTAAAAAAGATCCAAAAAAACCCCCCAAATCACTAAAAAGAGCCCAAAAAAGGAAAAAGTTGCTGAAAAAGAGCCCAAAATTTTAAAAAATCGCTGAAAATGATCCCAAAAAAGAAAAAATTGCTAAAAAAAATCCAATAAACCCCCCAAAATCACTAAAAATGTGCCCAAAAAAGACAAAAATTGCTAAAAGAGGCCAGAAATTTAAAAAATCACTAAAAAAAGCCCCCAAAAGAAAAGAAATCATTAAAAAAAGTGATTTCAAAAAAGAAAAAAAATTGTTAAAAGATCCAAAACTCCCCAAAAATCACTAAAAATGATCCCAAAAAAGAAAAAAATTGCCAAAAAGAGCCCAAAATTTTAAAGAATCATTAAAAAAGAGTCCAAAAAAGAAAAGAAATTGCTGAAAAAGATCCAAACCCCCCAAAATCTCTAAAAATGAGCCCAAAAAAGACAAAAATTCTTAAAAACGAGCCCAAAATTTTAAAAAAATCACTAAAAAAAGAGCCCAAAACCAAAAGAAATTGCTGAAAAAAGATCAAAACCTCAAAAAAATCACTAAAAATGAGCCCAAAAAAGACAAAAATTGGTAAAAAAGAGCCCAAAAAAGAAAAAAATACTAAAAAAAGAGCCCAAAATAGACAAAAATTGCTAAAAAAGAGACTAAAAATTTTTTAAAAATCACTAAAAAGAGACTAAAAATCACTAAAAGAGCCCAAAAAGAAAACAAATCGCTAAAAAAGATCCAAAACCCCAAAAATCACTAAAAAGAGCCCAAAAAAGAAAAAAGTTGCTGAAAAAGAGCCCAAAATTTTAAAAAATCACTGAAAATGATCCCAAAAAAGAAAAAAGTTGCTAAAAAAG
>NW_010287819.1:0-13855 GCF_000700745.2 Antrostomus carolinensis
GCTGGGAGCTGCTAGTTGACCGGGCCAGAACGGGCTTGTTTGGCCGCACAGCCCACCCCTCGGGCGGGTGCGGCACAGCCCACCCCTCGGGCAGAGCAGCCGTCAGGGGCTGAACCCTTTCGTTCGTTGCTTGATAAACCAAAGCTCACCTACAGTTTGCATAGGTGCAGTTTACCGCTTGAGGGCTACAATTTTGAGGGGCAGTCCCTTAGATCGTATTAAAATTTCTCCCATACAGAAACATTTGAGCATAATTCAGTTCTACAAGATAGAAGCCTGTGATAATGACTAATTTCTTGCTCTACAATAAAAGTGTTTTCAGTATATAGAAACAGTAGCAAAACAGAACTGAATTGAGTTATTATAGTGAATAACAGTGCAGACAGCATAGATCTGCCTGTGTCTTTATGGTGGTCTTTTAGTGTTTGCTTCTGTCAGTTTTCTCTGCAGACTTTGAACTAAAATAGTAATGATCTAAACTGGGCAAAAATGACTATAACTGATGCAAACTCCATGTGAACAGAAAGAAGATAATAACGTTGTGTGTTTGTAGTGGAAATTAAGTAGAAGCAGAGATAATGTAAAAAAAAAAAATGCCCAAGCTCTGCAGGATGTCTAAATATGTGCTTAGTTTCCTGTGAATTAGGGTAAAGTATCTCAAGAAACACAACTTTCTGAATGGTTGTCTTTTGGCAAATACATTGTCCCATTCCTTTTGACCTACTATCTACTGATTTTCCTGTAGATACTGCTGTAAAATAAGATGAATAATTTTTGTCTTGTGAGGCATGAAAGTTCCTTATCTTATCTAGGCTGGTTCATAGAATTTTTAATTTATGTTTATAGTTAATTCATTGCAACCAACCATGCCTTTTTAACATTTCCATTGCAGGTAAAGAAGCTTGGTATTGTTGCTGTGAGTAAGTATGCACAGATTGTTCATTAGTGGTTTCAGTTTGTTATTTGTTTGTTTTTTTAACACATCTGACGACTGCACTTGATTCTCAATTCAAAAATGGAAAATCAATTGTATGTACTCATATTTACAGTGAAATATGTTGAAGGGAGTCTCAAAAATATCAGATATCAATTTGGAATTAAGGCTGTTGTTGCAACTACAACTTAGTTCTTGCAGGGATATACCTTGTGAACATCCTGTCTTTGTCATCTTGTTCTTCCAGGAACTCCCCTAAGGCCTTAAGGAGTGAACAGTGAATAAAGCTGTTAATTCCAGATCCCTCTTCTTTGTTGTTTTTTGTGGTTACTAGAAGGCTGTGTTACAGGAGGAAAATAATTACAGAAGCAGAACAGGTGTGGATGGGGCTAAAAGTCTTCAGGGAGTGTTAAAAATTGGCTGAACTGCTGGATGCAAATGATATGAATTGATGCCTTGGCAGGTAACAAAGTATAGCACCCTGGGTGTCAACAGCAGGGCCCATGTTCAGCACTTTCATCAACAGCTTGGGTGGTGAGGCAATGTCCACTCTTAGTAAAAACTTACAGAAGATGCTGTGTTAGGAGGAGTAGCTGACCCAGAGGATGGCAGAGCTTCAGTCCGAGGAGGTGTTGCAAAACGCTAGGCCTGGGCCAACAGAGATCCTGCCAAGTTCAGCGGGGGCAGGTACAGAATCCTGTACCTTGGACAGAACAAGCTGGGAACTGACTGGCCACATGGCATCCTGCTAAAAAAAGAAAAGGAGCTGGGGCTGTGCTGGTGCCAGGTTGAACATGGACCAAAAATGCAGTAACTGAATAAAGCAAGCCAGGTAATGAGCTACCTTAGGAATGTGGACAGCAGATCAGGGAAGGCTGTTATTCTCCTGTACTTTGTGCTGGCGAATCGTTCCTGGGCTGCAGTACCCGGTTAGTGTGGTTCTCCCCCTCCCACTGCTCCCCATTCTCTTCAGGAGAGATGCTGAGGAACTAGGGAGTGTCAGGGGCCTTACAGCACACAGTATGAGAAGACGTTGAAGTAACTGGATTTGTTTAGTCTTGCAAAGGGAAAAATACAGAGCAGCCTAGAGCCAGCCTGTTGGGCGATTACAGAGATGGCAGAGCTGAATTTGTGGTACTGATGGTAGACAGAGTAACAAGAGGCAACAATCAGAAATTGCAGCTTCAGAGGATCACAGTGGAGGTTAGGAAAAATAGCCCTGACTAAGCAGGAACGTAGGGCGATCTTTCCTGGAAGTTTCCAAGACTCAGCTGGGCATAGCTGCGGTTAACCAGATCTAGTACTGGTGATAATCTGGTTTTGGGAGGAGCGGGGTGGGAGGTTGAACTAAATGATTTCCAAGGGTCCTTTCCAATTGAAGTTTAGATGATTCAGTTTGTTGCACAGTCTGAAAATCAGGTTTTTTACTCCTATATACCACAAAGATTTTACACAGACCTCTTGAGAATAAATAACTGTCACACAACTGGGACTGGATCAGCAGTTAATAGGTCCAGCTGTAAACACATTAATGTAACTTCTTTTTTCACCTTACAAAGTCGTAAAAACGTTGCATATTCTGTGAAATTTTTCTCAGTGAGCTACATCTTACAGACAATGATAATTTAAGCTTTTTGATAAATTGAGATGTTTACATACAAAATTGTGATTGAAAAAATAAATTATATGCCTCTCTTGTTTGTTTATTGATGTTACGTGGTTGGTACACTGAAGTTGTTAATTGGAGTGTGCCTAAAACCGTCTTTGCCTAAGCAGACATGCATACAGCTCACATGAAGTACCAAGTTATCTGTACCCTGATTGTAGGCCTAAGTCACTTCAGAGGCACTATGTGAAGATGTCTAATGTATTCAAACAAATGAAAACTCTCATAAAGTGCAACCTTTTTTAGTTCAGTTCTTCCCATTGAAACTGTGCTGCAGTACAGCAAAGGGTACAGGATTCTTTGTGTCTGCTGGTAATTCATAATAGAAAGCAACACTGTGGGGAAGGCTGCTTTGTGATCATGTAAATTTGTACCATAGGTGCACTCCCATAGAGACCAATTTTTGATCTGGTGTTTCACTATACAGTTGTTAAGCAGTGTGATTTGCATTTTTACATTTCCCTAGATTGAAAGTATTTTTCCCTAGAGTATTTTTTCAGTTTTCTACCATTTGAGACCATACCAGCAGCTTCCGAATATGGTCCGGAGCTTGAGCTTTGACTTTTTTACCATCTAGCTAGTAAAGTAGCTTTTCACAATAGTAGGTGCTCTTTCTGAACAAGTCAAAGATGAGGAGGGAGATGTATTGGAGCAGTAAATTCCCAGCTGTAATCAGGAAGCAGGTGCAGGGGTGACTCGCTAACTTCTAGATCTGCAGAGTGGCTTAACCTGATAGGCGTTGCTAATGCTGAGGCTTTGATTTTTCATCTGTGTTTCCAGTCCGGTGGGCTGTGGGGTTTTGACCATCCACAGAAGTGTTATGTTGTGATAACTTCTTTATAAGCCCTCAGAAAGCTAACGTGTGCCCTTACTTAGTGATAATTCAGTAATTTTTTAGTAAGTGTTTTTCAAAAGAGACACTTTCTGATCCATCAGTCTGATGCTACGTTGTTTTTACGGGTATGATGTTATTTATGGTAATATATGCATTAATTGGAAATGTGTGCATTTCTCTAAGAAATTAAACAGAACATTTAACAGGAGAGCTTTTTCTTTGGGTCACCATGCTAAATAAATACACTGTCAGGCTTTCTCTTTTGTTATGAACTTGAAACTTGTTGAACTTTTCTTCTGTTTGATTAACAGGTAATGCTTTGCCACAAGACATCACATGTTTGGCAGCAGACCGCATGTTGATATTTGCTTCATATGACAATATTCTCCATGCTTTTGCCAGGAACAAAGAGGTTTTTATTAGTTTACATACTGCTTAGTAGTACAAAAGAGTTGTGTAGTGTTTGTGTTTTCAAGACAGTTAATTTTCTACAAATGTTTATTTTTGTAGATGTTTAGTACCTTCAGTTTTAGGGAAACAAAAACTGTAGAAGGAGGAATACAGAGCTGAAAATAGCAGAATGTAAGAGCAAATTCTGTAATGGCTGACTTGTGTTTTATGTATTACTTTTAATAATTAAGTAGTCACTTAAAGATAAAAAATAATTATTAATTCACAATTAAAATTAAACTAGATAATTAAAAATATTCAGTTAAAATATTTTTGCCAACAGTTTTAAATATGAAAGAAAATTATGTATCTTCCATTTAAAGTTGTGTGGCCTTTCCATATATTTAATTTAAACTTGTTGCTGACATGTTAGCTGTCCTCAAGTATTATGTTAACATGATATGCTACCTGAACAGCTTATATTGAAAACATTTCTATTTTAAAATTATAGGTGGTTCATACCTATGAAGGTCACAAGGCAAGGATACACCTTCTGCAGCCTTTTGGTGATCATATCATTTCTGTGGATACTGATAATGTTCTTATTGTTTGGGATATACAGTCAGAAGGTGAGACATTTTATTTTTATTACTACTTTATAGGATAGTGTTGTTAAACATTCAGTAATTTTTAAAAAAGTTTTTTAAATATGCATGTTTAGAGGTAGTTTATTCTTAAAAAAAGAAAAAAAATACTTAAATGATAGTGCTACTTAAATGGTAATCTGAAGTCCTAATCCTGCAGGTTTTCATGAATGGATCCTGCACACCATGCAGAGACCCAGTAAGGTTCCATGTAGGTGGAGAGAGATACGCTTATACAGAAATTGCATTTTAGTGTTCCATTTTCTGGTAAAGACTGCAGTATAGCAGCTTTGGCACCATCTCTGAAATCCTGTAGTTTCTTGATATTTACCAGTCTGGGTAAGACTAAATTCTTAGGAATAATTTTTTGGTTGTGTGAGCATCTTCTCATGCCATTGTAGAGTGCCTTATGAAATCCTGCTTCAGTGCTCTTAGTTATTTTTCTTGTAGAAAGCATTCTCATTGGTGTGACCAATGTCATTCTCTGGATGCTGGGTCTCAAAAGTGGCTGCAGACATGCTTTAGAGATTTGAAGTTGCTATAACAAACAAAAGGCATGCTAATAAGGTGAGGTGTTTTGCTCAGACAGGAGCAGGAAACCTTCAGAAAGATATAAATCACTACAGTTTTGCCAGCATCATTTTGCTGGGTAGGCTTATAGGGAAAAAATACACCTTCAAGCCAAGAGATGTTATAACATAAACAAGTTGAGCCTGTGCTGTTACAGATTAGCTAATCCTTTAATGCACAAAACATCAGTTATGGGATTTGTACAGAGTAAACATCAGTTCTACCTTTACATTTGCCAAGGGATGACAAGCCAGCAGATTTGTCGGGGTAGCCACACTGATGTTGTTTCTTACTTTTTTGCAGAGGAGTATCTTCAAGTGGATTTTGATAAGGCCACTTTTGCAGTTTCTGCAGTTCTACATCCAAGCACCTATTTGAATAAAATTCTCCTTGGGAGTGAACAGGGGAGCTTGCAGCTATGGAATATAAGATCCAAGTAAGAGTCTTAATAACTTGGATATACTTTATGCTCCAAGTATTTTCATATACAATGAATAATACTTTTAAGTACAGTAGGTTTTGAACATGGAATCTTTTACTGAGTCCTTTGGCACAAGTTTTCAGTTGGTCCGTCTCCAGGAACAAAGAATGCTGCTGCTCCCTGAATGCTGATGCCTTTCAAGTTGGGTGTTGTTTACTCTCCCTGCAAAATGTCAGGGATTGTTCAGGAATTTGGTTTTTAATTAGGTTTTTTTTTTATTTCCTGGAATCACATAACTTTCCTGTGAAAATAATTAAAATAGTAGCAAATGCATGTTCAGGCCTTCTGACTCCATTCTTCTAGGCTTAATTTTTTGGTTGTTGTGGGTCCAAGGAAGTACTGGCAGGTAGTGTGGAGGTAATGACTAGCATTTGATCCTTATAGTCAAATAAGAGACGTGTAAACATGTAGTTGTCTCTGAGCATGTCCCAGTAGAGCACTGTCCATAATGGCAGTATTTCATGCCTACCATGATCAGCTACTTTTCTAATTTGTGAAAGTTACAGCTATAGTGAACTTTTCTGCATGTTATTACATATACTGCAAATAGGTGTTAACTCAGCTTGCATAGTTCAGTGTTTTATTATCATAACTACTGTATACTGTCAGTGATATCACTGGTAATTTTTTTGTTTCATATTCCAGTGTTGTGGGGATGCCATATAAGCTGTATAAATAAGGAAATAGGAATAACCATAAAATACAGAAAAGTAAATGTTCTCTACTTACAGTACTCTTGGGTCTCTCCAATGCCTGCCACTGCATCTGAGAGGCAGTACATCCTAGATGGCAAAAATTCTTCCTTAGATGGCTTCGTTTCTCTTTTAATTGTGTAAAACCTGACGGGACTCTTACTGCTCTTTTAGCAGTTTTGCTGGGTTAAGCAATTTATATTTTTGACTGTTTGTTCCCTATGTAGATTATTTTGTAGATAAATATGGGCACATTTAGACCAAAAATAAACTGGAAGAGCTGAGAGGAAGATTTAATGGTCTCCAACAAGAAAGGAAAGTGAGAGATAGTAACAAATGGCTGCTAGCAGTCTTTTTAAGAATGACAACCTGTATCTGTGGTGATGGAATAATTTTTTAATCATATGTATTCTTAAATACTGTCTTCAGAATTTCACCCTTAGTAAGTACTGCATGACTGCCTTGATGGTGAACAGTCCTGCTTTACATTTTGGCTGTTTTCTGAAAGAAACAAGATGAGGTGTGCTTGTAATAATGCATTAGTGTCTTCATTTAGGGAAGTTACTCTGCAAATGAAGGCTTTGTATTTATTAGAAGTTGGACCAGGACTAGCTTTTTATGCTGATGTTAAAAATTCTAAAGTGTGTTCAGAACAAAAATGCATGGGGAGTGACTGGCATAACAGATGTCTTCCTTCCTATTCATGTTGTGTAATTCTGTCACCTTTGAGATATTAATATATGACACTAACTTCTTCAATTAAAGTTAACCCTAAGTTCTATTCTTAACCTTACTTACTAGTATCACAGTTGTTTTTTTCTTTTAATTCACTTAAAAAGACAGAAAAGAAAGCAGGTGTACTTTTCTGTGTAAGTGCATATAAAATACCCATTTTGTCGCGGAAAATCCCCAAGGGTTAATTGATTTATGTTTTTTGGTTTTTTGTTTTCCAGCAAACTCTTATACTCGTTTGCAGGATGGCGCTTGGCGATCACAGCTCTTGAGCAAGTTAGTATTTTTGATCTTATTTCCTTGCATAACTGGTCAAGAATAGCAAGCAAAATATCATTCTTTAAAATTAAAGCAATGAAGATAACTTGTATTCTCTCTGGTAATTTTAATAACCCTCTCTTGAACATTTTAGACATTGAAGAGAGGTAAACTTCAAGGCTTGTTATCTGCCCTTCCTCTAGTCCTAGTTCTTCTGCATTTAGCGTCTTAGCTGCTTTGTGTTCATCACATCTGTAGTCATCACATTCACTGAGTGACACAGTGAATTAACAGAAACAGTTTGTTTGCAAGATATATGCATATTGTGTAATTTCTGATACTTTGGTAGCTTTTTGCTAAATTTATTTTGCTTTAGAGGTTATCAAAATGCAGATTTTGCTGATTCAATAAAAGATTTTATAATTGTTATTTGATGTATTTTTTTGGATATAAAAATCAATTAAAACTTATTAGTAGCATTGATGACAGCTTTGAAAATGGTCTGCAGTTGTCCTGAATAAAACTTGTAGGTGTGGGTGTGTGTGACAGGCTGTATAATGATCTACCAGAACTACTGAAAATGAGAGGTGTTTTCTTGCATCTCTCATTTTTTTTTTTTTTTTTAGAGTTACCAGATCTTCAGTCATGTGTTAAGGTCATGTAGATAGAGATCTCATGCAAGATGCCTTATTTGTTACTTTACTATTTGTCCTAGACTTACATACATTGG
The DNA here is from genome assembly GCF_000700745.2 of Antrostomus carolinensis. NCBI lineage: Eukaryota > Metazoa > Chordata > Aves > Caprimulgiformes > Caprimulgidae > Antrostomus > Antrostomus carolinensis. The sequence goes on from NW_010287819.1 coordinate 7,933, forward strand.
CTTGCCCATATTGGTATTAGTAATATAACAGTAGTAGTGTAGCAACAAGCTTTTCCTTTTTCATTTCAGTTACCTTTCATTTTTTCTTGCAGGCTCCAGCAGTGGATGTTGTTGCAGTTGGTCTTGTATCTGGTCATATCATTATACATAATATTAAGTTTGATGAAACTCTGATGAAATTTCAGCAAGACTGGGGTCCTATTACAGCAATATCTTTTCATAAAGGTAAGTCTTAGCATTTCCACTGAAAATGTGTATGAAATCACTCAAACTAAGAGGAAGGTAGATAAATATGTTTTGATAAAGTGTTTCAGAATCAAAATTTGAGCTGAGTTTCAGTTTTCAAAGGCTGCAGATAATCTAGAAAAGTTACCAGTAAGTAAGGTAACTTACTTGATGCATCTTCATCATACTGGCTGTTTTGTAGCATTTTCTTGTGTACTGACACAGTCCACAGGAAATGTGACATACAGTGGTCTTTTTTCAAAGAAAAGTAAGGTAGTTTATGGTGTGCCAATAGCTAGCACAGTACACAGCAGAGTTTGTGTAATCAGTACACTGTAAGTTAGTATCCAAACCTACTTCTCAGTAGTGTCTTCTCTCTTCAAAAAAAGTTAGAATGTTAATATTTGGGTGACTACTGAATGGACATTTGTGGGGAACACTGTTTATATTCACAGCTCGTTTTTTTTTGTCTAATGAGCATCTACTAGTTACTAAAGCTCATTACTGTAATGTTGATCCTGCCTCCAGGGCTGTTGATACTGAATCAAATCTCTTATTTGAATAGACAAACTTGCAAATCTTGTAATAGAATCATAGAATGGTTTGGGTTGGAAGGGACCTTTAAAGGTCATCTAGTCTAGCCTCCCCTGCAGTGAGCAGGGACATCTTCAACTGATCAAGTTACTCAGAGCCCGGTCCAACCTGACCTTGAATGTTTCCATGGATGGGAAAGCTCTCTGGGCAACCTGTGCCAATGTTTCATCATCCTAATTTAAAAAAAATTCTTCCTTATATCTAGTCTGAATCTACGCTCTTTTAGTTTAAAAACATTACCCCTTGTCCTGTTGCTACAGGCCCTGCTAAAAAGTTTGTCCCTGTCTTTCTTAAGCCCCCTTTGAGTATTGAAAGGCCACATTAAGGTCTCACTGGAGCCTTCTCCAGGTTGAACAGCATCAACTCTCTTGGCCTGTCCTCACAGGAGAGGTATTCCATACCTCTGATCATTTTTGTGGCTCTCCTCTGGACCCGCTCCAACAGATCCATGTCTTTCCTGCACTGAGGACCCCAGAGCTGGATGCAGTACTCCAGGTGGGGTCTCACCAGAGCAGAGGGGCAGAATTACTTCCCTCGACCTGCTTTCCACGATTCTTTTGATACAGCCCAGGATAGAGTTGGCCTTCTGGGCTGAGAGCGCACATTGCTGGCTCATGTAGAGCTTTTCATCCACGAGTACCACCACGTCCTTCTCTGTAGGGCTGCTCTCAATACCTTCATCCCCCAGCCTGTGTTGATACTGGGGATTGCTGTCACCCAGGTGCAGGACCTTATACTTGGCCTTGTTGACTCTCATGAGGTTCACATGGGCCCATTTCTGGAGCTTGTGCAGGTCCCTCAGGCATGTCAGCCGCACCACTCAGCTTGGTGTTGTCTGCAAACTTGCTGACGGTGCACTCGATCCCACTGTCTGTGTCACTGATGAAAATACTAAACAGTACTGGTCCCAAAGCAGACCCCCGAGGGACCGATTTCCATCCGGACATTGAGCCATTGACCACTACTATCTGGATGCGACCATACATCCAATTCCTTATCCACCAAACATTCTACTCATCAAGTCCATATGGCAAACCCTGTTGAGACCTGGGGAAAGACTTGTGAGAAGCGGCAAGAGTGCCTTTTTGTGTCAGCCATTTAACTCAAAACTTTAATAAAGTTAAATAACTTCCATTCCCTGTTTGAATGTGTGGTGTTCAGACGTTGTCTAATCTCTCTCTCTTCCTGTCTTTATAGTTAGGAAATTTAGTGTAATTATAACCTGCTTGTTTTGAACTCATGAACTCAGTTTACTCTTAAAGTGCTCTGCATTTGAATTAAAATTAACTTGGCAAATTTCTTTACTGAAAAAAGAAAACTCTAGGCCTGACTGATTTAGTTATCTATGATGTGTGTCATTGCAAACTGGAAATTGACTTTTTCTTTTGTTGGAGCAAAAAGGTTAGTTACAATTATGCAGGACATTTGGTGGAATTTTTATCTTGGTATGATAAGTTTTAAAACTTACTTGAATATTTGTAGTATGTTTTTAGAAGTTAGTATGATGTGTTTACTTCCTTAATATTACACAGGATAGAGCAAATAGAAAAAAAAAATAGAAATTTTGTGAATTGAGGTTTTAATTATTGCTTAGAATGATTGAACAAACAATCAACTTCTTGAATTTATTTTTGCAAGCTGTTGAGCTATAAACTTAAGAGGATTTAAAGAAAACGATAATTTCTAGAGTGGTGATACAGTAGCTCTTACATCCTGAAGTGTGAAGGCCAGTAAGTTTGGGGAAGAATATGGGGTATAGAGTAACTTTTGAAAATGATACAGATATTTCTTGTGCTTTCAAGCAAAACCTCTAGCACTGGATGCTGGATTTAGATATATCTGTTATCTGATATGAAAAACCTTTTCTTGTAGATTGTAGCCTTTTCTTGCATCAGTTTTAAGATGTGAGAAGTCAGTAAGGATGAGATGAATGACAGTAGCAGAACTTTAAAACTTTTTTTTTTTTTGAGCAGATGGACACCCAGTAATGGCAGCTGGTAGCCCAATTGGACACATTGGTTTGTGGGATCTAGAAGAGAAGAAACTAATGTGTCAAATGCAAGATGCCCATTCCACAGCAATAGCTGGTATGTCGTTTGTCCCTGGAGAGCCACTTCTTATTACTAATGGCGCTGATAATGCTATACGGGTAAGTTACAATATCTGCTGCTGTCTGCTGTTACCTTTTTTTTTCTCTTTCAGTCCTCCAAAGTGTAAATGTTTAGTTTGGATTGAAGTAGCAGTTCTTAAATGAAACAAATACAAGAAGACTCAAGTTACTAAAGTTGTTGGCTCTCAGTTTAGTACTGGGGCAGTTTAAGGAGTTGATATGATGGTATCACTGCTTCATGGTAGCCTTGGATCTACTTTTCCAGAACCACACTTTATATCCTGATGCACTATCATAAATCTTGATCTATTTTTTTAATGTTCTGGGTCATGAGCAGTGCATGGGTTGATAGAAGTCCCTTGTGCTTCATGTCCTCTGATGCCTTTAGCCTTTGGTGGAGGGGCAGAATGAACAGCAGGAAACAAATTATCTGCCATGGTGGAAACTTCCAGAGTTTTAGGGTCAAGGATGAAAGCCAGTGTGTGAAGTTGGCTTGCACCAGCTCCCAGCTAAGCCTGTTCCACTGACAAGAAGTGTAATTATTGTCAGGGCAATGTTGATCAGTTTCATTTTTCTACTTTTCTTTGGGAGACAGGTGTGGATTTTTGATGGACCTGGTGGTACAGGACGTGTATTGAGAAGCCGAATGGGACATAGTGCACCACCAACAAAAATCAGGTATCATGGACAAAATGGAGAGCAAATTCTTAGTGCAGGTATGAATTCTCATTCTTCACTCTGATTTCCTGCTGTGATAAAGAAAACATGCAGTGTTAAGTGTCTTTGTTTTATTAATACAATAGATTATATTTAATGTCTAATGTATGTGTATTTATGAAACATAGTAAGCAATTAAGATAGACAGTATCATTTATTATTGTATGAAAACATTTCACAGTTTCCATAGAGGAACGTATGGTAGACTGAAAAGTAGTTACAAACGGAAAAGCTTAGGAGCTGCTTTTGTCATGTGTATTTATAAGTTTGATGAATAAAAACTATTTCTTAATGCCCCGAGGAGCAATTATCTGGTCAAAATGAAAACCCTTAACAACTAGGGAAATTTTGTTGTGACAATGAAAAAATAAGCAACATAATGCATTTAATAACTTAGAGAAACCACTCCACTTTTCCCCCTAGTTTGAGCAAGCTTTGTGGGTTGCAATGTCTTTGTACTTTGTTACAGCTCAATTGTGTCTGTAATATATATTTCCAAGGTCACTTGTTACTAAGATATTAATCTAAAAGTGTAAAAATGTGTGACTACCCTTCCTTACAAACTAGCATGTTTAAAAATCTATAAATAGACCTCTTAAGAAATTAAGTACTATGTCAGACTGTTTTGTGGCCCCTAACACTTCAGTAATAGAATAAAAATAGAATCTTCACCTAATCTTTAATTACTCTGAAAAAAAAATCTCTTGCTGGTAGTCCAACTAGTAACTTGGATTCAAGTAAGTACTCACTTGACAATCATTCAGCTCACACCAGATGAACCACAGTAACAATGTAGGGCTGCTTTGCAAATCCTCAGATTTGCTTTTGCCGTTTACAGCTTTGGTTAACTGTAATGAAACATACGGAGAGGGCAAGAGGCAGCGCCTAGAGTGGAAAGGGTCTCAGGCTTTGAGATCTGATGTATCTACAGTGTAAGGAGACTGATTCTCTTCATTCCTTTCTGAACCAGTGGTAAAACTTTGTGCAACAGAAATGAGGTAGCAGTGCTGTGGAGTATCTTTTAAGTGCTACTGGTTTCCTTAGAATAGACATCTGAAATTTGTAAAATTTCACCAATGTCACTGACTTTCATCCTGCTTAACATTTCTCCCAGTTCATAGGATATACATCCTGCCTTATTTCTGTATCATAGCATCAAGGAAAGGTTGCTTGAATACTGTAATTGTTCCATTGTCTTTCAGATTTTTTATGTTCGCTTTGGGTAGTTTTCTGTTTCCTTACTTTTTTGACCCAATAAAAATATTTTGTGATTATTTTGATTTTTAAAAATAATCTCAGTGCCTTTAATTTTACATGCATTGTGCAGTTTCATTTTCTGTTAGTTTCTGGTTCTGCCTTGTTCACATCTTCCCCACAAAGTGAACTTGTTTGCTAGTTTAAAATTTGGGCCTTCTGTCCCTCTATTAAATTAAATTAAATTCCTGTCAGTTCAGTGAACATTGGTCACTGGGTAGAGAAGTCCCATTAGCTTATGGTTTACAGGAAAGATGGACAACTTGGCTATTAGCATTTTTGTTTGGGTTAGCTTACTGGCTAAACTAGGTGTAGTTCTTAACCAGCCAAAGCACGTGTTGGTTAGAGAAAGGTTAAAGAAAGGTGTATTTTAGTTGGTGAGGGAGTGTCATGGGGAAGCTTTGGAAGTACTATGGAGGTATTTGGTGGATGTAACAGTTTAAGGTTTTAATCATAGAAAGCTGGGAACACTAGATGTTGAGGTAAAATAAGGAATGGGGGGACAGCCAGAGGACTTCAACGTGGAGATGATATCCACAAAAAAGGTATCATTCTGAGCATATGTGGGACAAAGTAGTAGGAATGGGATATAGGCCATAGAAAATTAGGCCACATTAGTTCTGCTGCTCATGGTGTATCTGTATTTTTTTTTCTTTGATCAGAATTTTTAGTGAATACTTTATTATGGTGTTTGAGGTTTCTTAGTGCTTATCTTCTGCTTTTCTTGCTGAGGTAGCTTATGAGTAAACAGAAAATTGATTTTGCCCTTCACTGCTCTCTGCTAATGTTTTTCAGGTCAAGATGGAACATTGCAGTCTTTTTCAACAGTGCATGAAAAGTTCAACAAAAGTTTAGGACGTGGTAAGTATTCCAGTGAAAGTACAAATATTGGTGGAAAAAGCCTTGAAAAGTATTTATGTAGACAGGAGCTAAAATATTAGGTAGGCCTTATTTTCACTTGAACTGTTTCTATAAATTAATTAACTGTTTCTAGAGCTTTAAACTAGATTGGAAGGGGGAAAG
>NW_010287820.1:0-3807 GCF_000700745.2 Antrostomus carolinensis
AGGGCTGCCGGGCTGTGCCACTTGCGGGGATTTGGTGGTGGTGATGCTGGTGATGCTGGTGATGCTTGCAGTACCTGCTTAACACAGCACCGGCTGAAACGCTGCCAGATGGGGATGAGGCAGTGATGGCCGTGCCCTCTGCCCTGTGTGACCCATGTGTGTCTCCCCCCAGGGAAGCTGAGGCCAGTCCCCGTGTGACAAGTGCCAGCCCTGGCACCAAACCCGTTGCAGGACCCAGCCCCCGCAGTGCTATGGAGAGCTGGCTGCTGGAAGACACAACGGCTTTGGGGCCATTCCCTCACCCACCAGGACCCATGGCCAGAGAGTGACGGTACCTCTCACCATAAGCAGCACGGGGCCAGGGTCTCCCAGCAGCCAGACCCCTACCTCAGGGTGGGAACAGGTTGCCCAGAGAGGTGGTGGAAGCCCCATCCCTGGAGATATTCAAGGTCAGGCTTGATGGGGCTCTGAGCAACCTGCCCTAGTGAAGATGTCCCTGTCACTGCAGGGGGGTTGGACTAGGTGACCTCTGAGGGTCCCTTCCAACCCAAACCATTCTGTGATTCTGTGACAGCGGTGCTGGGCAGGGATCTGCCCCCTCGGATGCTCAGCTCTGTGACTTTTTATTTTTGCTGGGTGGATGGATGTTTTTAGCCAGAGCAGGGAGATGCTGGGTGCTCCCTCCATCTCTCCAGCTTTGTTTTTTACTACAGTAGTGGTATCTGGCTGGAAGGAGGGCTCGGAGCCCAGCGAGCCCCCGCACACATCTCTGCTCCCCTCCCATGGCCAGCCTGGCTGCAGCCCCCCCAAGACTGTGCCCAGGTAGCTCCCCCATGTCTGTTGGAGCAGCGCTTCCTCCATTTTAAGCCAGAAAAAAAAATAAAATAAAAAAAAATCCCAGCAGCTCCTTTCCCCGTAAGGTTCTCAAGCCCTGATGTTGCATGGAGGTGCCCCGGTGCCGTGCATGTGCCGAGCTGCCGCTCCTCGTGGTGCCAGAGCTGCCAGGGCTCTGCGCGGCCACCTCGGCACAGAGGGAGAGCGGTTGCAGGGCTGCCCGTGGTACATGGCACCAGGGTGGATTTAGCAGTCTCGAATGAAGCTTTTGTGAAGTTATTTCCCAGTTGTCTTGTCAAGAACAGATCAGAGCGTGGTCGAGATGAAAGTGTTTGAAATATTTATACCCTGTTTACATGGTCTTGGAATGGAAAACAAATGGAAAAACAAACAAATGAAAAAAAAAAAACCCCAAACCCCAAACCTCCAGCCCAAAAGCCTGTTGGTTTGTGTGTTGGGATGGTGGCTGGTGGGGTGTGGGAGGAGATGGCTCTGTCCCCTGCACCTCTGAGCACCCACCCATGGGTACACTTCCTCCTGCTGCGAAGAACCGACTGGATGCACTGATGGCTCATCCCACCGCAGCCCTCTCCTCTCACTCTTCTACTGTGTATTCTATTAAAAAAAAAAAGGGAAAAATAACTTTAGCCTTTTTTAAGACTAGATGTTTCTATGTATTTTAATAATTAAAAAAAAAAAATCCTGTTTTGTAACAAAACTTATTTTAAATAAACTGTTAAAGCCCATCCTGCGTTGCTGTTATTTCCTTGCAGTGGGTTTGAGCCCAACTCGGGGTGGGTGCCCCTTCCCTCCCGCCTGCACAGCATCTCCCCCGCTGCTGGAAAAGCCCATTAAATCCCTCCTCTTGCAGCTGTCTGGGAGCCAGCCGGCACGGCCCTCCAAATTACAGCTCTCAGGCTCCCTTAATTAGGAGGTGAAGTTGTTAAACCCCAAGTAAGTCCCAGTGCTGCAGCGTCTTGCTCCATCTCATGCTTCTCCCAGCTCTGCGGGCTGTTCAGGGCTGTTCAGGGCTGGTGGGGCCTTTTCACACCTGGGTTGGGCCCAGGGACAGTATTATGGCCAGAGAGCCTGTGGGTGAGGCAGCGAGTGGCTGCAGCACAGGCAGGACAAGCACCGTGAGGACATGGAGCGTGTCCAGAGAAAGGCAACAGAGCTGGGGAAGGGTCTGGAGCACAAGTGTGCTGAGTTCCCTTGTGGCTGAGGGAACTGGGGGTGTTGAGCCTGGAGAAAAGGAGGCTGAGGGGAGACCTTCTGGCTCTGTCCAAGTCCCTTGGAGGAGGGTGGAGAGAGGTGGGGGTGGGTCTGTTCAACCAAGGAACAAGGGACAGGACAAGAGGAAATGGGCTCCAGTTGTGGCCAGGGCAGTTGAGATGGGATGTGAGGAAGAATTTCTCTCCTGAAAGAGAACCAGCATTAGAACAGGCTGCCCAGGGCAGCAATGGAATCACCTTCCCTGGACGCGTTCAAAAAACATGCAGACGTGGCATTTCAGGACATGGTTTAGCAGGCATGGTAGTGTTGAGTTGATGGTTGTACTTGATGATCTTGGAGGTCTTTTCCAACTTTAATGACTCTGTGACTCTGATTCCCTGCTGCTTGAAGCAGGCAGCATCTCCAGCCCTGGCCATGCTGTGTGCAATGGCACATTGCCAGAGCCCCTTGCTGTGTGAGCTACTGTCCTGGTTTGGGCTGGGATAATTTTCTTTCTCATAGCTGGTATAATACTGTGTTTTGGATTTAGGATGAGAAGAACCTTGATAACACACTGATGTTTGAGTTGGTGTTGAGCAGTCCTTATACTAAGTCAAGGACTTCTCAGCTTCTGATACTGTCCTGCCCCTGAGGAGGCCGGGAGTGCACAGGCGGGACAGCTGACCACAACTGGCCAAAGAGATTTTCCATCCCATATGATTTAATGCTCAGCAGATAAAGCTGGGGAAGAAGGAGATGTTTGGAGTGATGGCATTTGTCACCAAGTCACCGTTACCCATGATGGAGCCCTGGTGTACTGGAGATGGCTGAGCACCTGCCTGTTGCTGGGAAGCAGGGAAATGAATTCCTTGTTTTACTTTGCTTGTGCACACAGCTTTTGTGTTACCTATTAAACCGTCTTTATCTCACCCCATGCGTTTTCTCTTTACCCTTCTGATTGTCTCCCCCATCCTACTGAGGGGGAGTGAGTGAGCAGCTGCGTGTTGCTGAGCTGCCAGCTGAGGTTAAACCATGACAGACACCATCAGAGCCACAGAGCAGGACACTCCCCTTTGTCCCTCAAACTTGACCACGTTTGGACGCAGTATCAGTGAGGTAGGGATGGGCTTTAGCTTTCCTGCTGGCCCCACTATACTTGCCTGGAAATCTCCTACAGCCCCAAACACCAGCACCTGGCTCAGGAGCTCCCAGAAAACCATGTAGACAAAGCAGTGCCACTACACTGAGATCTGCTAGAGATCAGGTGGGGAGAAAAGATCTGCATCGGGTCAGGGAGAAGGAGAAGCCACAAACGATGATGTTGCTCTTTGGGCTGGGAACTACCTAGCAGAACAAAACCTCCCCCAGGGTTTCACAAGCCACCTGGCCAGTGCTGTCTCTCCCACCTTACTCACCACAGCCTCCCAGCAGGAAGGGTGAGAACAGCTGACTTCCCCATGGGACAAGCAGGAGCTGTGCCAAGCTGAACAGCACTTCAAGAGATTCAAGCATTTAACACAACTTAAAAAAAAAAAAAAAAAACAACTTACAAATCCTTTAATAAAATTCATTATAAGTTACAGTTTCCCAGAGAACAGGCTCCAGTGTATAAAACAGGAGATGGGCTGGGAGGAGCAGGGGATGCACCAACAGGAACCTCTTTCCCCACAGGAAAGAAGAAAAGAGGGACAGAAAGGTTCTGACAGACATTTATTGGGGGAAGGGGAAGGAGAAGAGAGAAGGAAAAAAAAAAAAAAAAAA
>NW_010287820.1:3842-21252 GCF_000700745.2 Antrostomus carolinensis
AGAGTGGTCCAATGGATGCAGAAAGACATTAGTCCATGTCCCTCTCTTCCTCCACCCTCCTTACCCCGAGGGCAAACACATACAACAAGTCCTGTCACGAATTTAACAGATCCAGGTAGACCTCAGTTCCCAGCAACAGTTTGAAGATATTAATCTTCTGTGGCCCAGGGTGCCAGCAGGGATTTTTGAGAAGCCAAGAGGCAGGTTCCTCTCAATACAGGTCCTTGAGACTACACCAGGCATGGTGGCACACTGTCCTGCCTCATGCTTGATGAAGCAAACTCAACAGGCCAGTTCCACGTGGCAACTGAAGAAGTTCCTTCTGCATGAAGAGGACACTCCACCCCACAGCAGGCTTTTGTGGGATGGGTGCTGCAGTCCTCAACGTGCTGCACAAAGAGAGTGGGGTGCGCCAGCCCCAGTCCACAGAGCCAAGCAACAAGAACCAAGAGCACACACGGGTGGAGGGGTGAGAGCAGGCCTGGAGCTGCCCGTAAGGGAAAGGCCAGCACACAGACAGAGCAGCTGAGAGCTTGATGCTGAGATGAAGAGCTGACATGAAGCTGCTTCCCTACAGGGGCTTTGTGGGGCCTTCCATCAGCCAGGTGCCCTCGCACAGCACAGATGTCCTTCCACTCAGGTCCTCCACCCAGCCTGTAAGGCACTGGGGCTGGGCAGACAAACAGCCAGCGAGATTCCACTTCCCTACCATGCTGTGGGGGGGAAGATGGACACACAGAAAGAGGTGAAATCCAACCGGGCCAAGAGCAGAGGAGAGCTGGCCACCTGTGTTTGCACATGAGGAGGTGGTGGCTGTCACTCCAGGACAGCCATGAGGAGATGCAGTTCCCGAAAGGCACTACCATGGCGGCCGCTGAGCCCAGACTTGGTCTTGACGATGTTGCTGATGTTTTTCAGCTGCTTGTAACACAGTTTGCATTTATGGAGCCTGCAAAAAAACAGACAGCAGGCACAGCATGAATCCTCAGCTGCCTAAGAGATGTGCTTGTTCCTACAGTGTCAGAGATGCAGCTCAAGCAGGAAAGAAAACACAAGCCCTGCAAATGGCCTGAGGAGGCTGGAATGCGAGCGTGGCTCTGCAGAAACACCGTGTATCCAGCCCACTGATGACACAGGACAATGGCATCCACAAAAGGGCTCTTTCACTCCTCTTCCCCTTTGGCAGTTGAGTCCAGGGAGGAAGGAGGTGCTGTTCTGGCAGGGCAAATTCTCAGAGCAGAGCTATCCTGTGAATGAACTGGAAATCCAGGGCCTGGCTGACAACTCATGAGTCTTGTGAGGCAGAGGGTGAAGCCACAGGGTAGTTTCACTCCTGACATACTCACACTTTGTTTAGGTATGACTCAATACACAGTGACAGAGGGAAAAGCAGCCCCTGGTCTTTTTCTCAGATCAGGAGGGTTTGGTGTTTGCAGACAAAAGAGAAGGCATGCCCAGGCTAGTATCAAAGCCTCGATGGTGAGGAGCAAAGCTCACCCAAGAGAGCTGCTGGTTCAAAAAGGGTGCAAGTGCCTCACCTCTCCTCTCTAGTGATGTCCACTCCGACAGAAGGTGGTGCACCGAGGATGTCTGTGATCAGTGGCAGGAATCTCTGGAGAATGAGTTTCAGGGAGGTGCAGCCAGTTTGCACGTAACTGAAACAAAGAGAATTGGGTCCCACTGGAATTCCATTCCCGTCCTCCCAGCACACAGCCCTCACTCACAGGGGACAATCTCCTCAAACGCCCCCTCCTCCACCACCTGTAACATGCTAAGGAGAGCAACAGCCAAGTACCAACACGTCTTGGTTTGAGTCAAGACTGAGAAAGCGAGGCCTTCCAAAAGGTCCTGGCATACACCCTGCTAAGTGGGACCTTTCTCCTCAAGAGCAGAAACTCCATTTTAAGAGAGGCCGCATTTTTTTGCCACCTAACAACAAGGTTCAAAGCAATCTTCCAAGTGACCCTAAGGCTGTTGCAGGACTTCATTCCCCTTGTCCCAACTCAACAGTTTCATTTCCATCAGTGCGTGCAGCCCACTTGTTTTACACTGATTTGATGTTTTACTTCAATTTGACCCCTCCTGGCTTCCAGACCTAACTTCAATCCAACACACCTACGCTGGATCTCAACATCCTGCTCTTCTTGCCCAGGCATACCTTCCATATCTTTTCCCCTACTTGGCAACTCCATTGCTCTTTTCCAGGAATTGCATTGGCATTATACTGTGTTTGCTCTGATTTTTCAGGATTTTCTTTCAGCTACAAAATACTCAGTGGAGCCCTCCTATGAATATCCACACCTTGTTCTTTGGGCCTCACCTTTCATATTTACTTTGGAGTAGTTTCTCTACCTGTGGCAGGACTATAGTACACAAATCCAACTTCCAGAGAGTCCTGAAATGAAAAGGACACATTCTGAGAACAGAGACTAAGGCTTTACAAGGCTGAGTCCACACAAATAATGCGTTCTGGCAAAAAAAGCCCAGGCAGCTGCACTCAAGTTTACTGAGCAAGTTCACTGACTCCCTCTTGTGATAGAAAGCAGCAGGTTCTAACACTTTATTGACTGACCAGAATCACTTTATGAAACCCTAAGATTTGATTTTCCTTGTGAGCCATCATTTGCCTACAGAAAAAGCGCCAGGTAACTCCAGCAGTACCTGGCACTGCAGATGTGAAGATCTGACAGGCATTTCACGTGCCTTTCACACTCCATGGCCCACTGGACACAAGGCAGGAGAATGCAGCACTCCCGAGGCCCAGCCAGCCAGCTCTCGGGTATCCCAGGGGCTGCCCCCACCCAAGACTCACGCTTTTTGGTTGACAATATTCAAGAGGTCCACGACAACAGATAGATCGTTGATCGCCACTGCAGAGTCCACCGAGTTCTGAGAGAAAAGGGGAAGAAGTGGGCTATTGCAAAGCTCAAACTGGATGGACTAATAAAATTAATACCAAGTGCTGCTTTTCAAAAATAAGGTAGAGCAAATGTGGGAAGAGAAGTTCTTGCATGAGAAATTTTCTCCATGTTTCTTTGGGGCCATTCAATGCCAGGTGAGACACAGCAGCACTCTATGGTGTGGCCCCTGGGGATAAAACCTGTGAGACTCTGCATTTTGGGCAAGAGGCAGAATCACAGAATCATAGAATGGTTAGGATTGGAAGGGACCTTAAAGATCATCCAGTTCCAACCCCCCTGCCATCAGCAGGGACACCTTCCACTAGACCAGGTTGCTCAAAGCCTCATCCAGCCTGGCCTTGAACACCTCCAGGGAGGGGGCATCCACAACTTCCTTGGGCAACCTGTTCCAGTGTCTGACCACCCTCACAGTGAAAAACTTCTTCTTAATGTCTAATCTAAACCTCCCCTCAGTTCCAGACAAGCCAAAAGAGCTGCTCAGCTGCTCCCCTGACAAGCCTCGGGTATCTCCACATCCTTACCTTGATGTCACCAGTGCTCCATACAGCCCGTACAGTTTCCAGATTCTTGTGGCGGCTGGTAAGAACCACACACATGGTCTCGTGGCCTTTCCTGATCTGGGACATGGCTTCCTCATCCACGAGCTCGCTCTGGCTTTGGTTTTTCACAGCCTGAAAGTACAGACACCAACGGAGGAGTGATAACAGGTCAGGACAGCACAGAAGGGTAGGAGCTTTCTCTGGCCTAGGTGAGAGCTGATTTTAGCTTACGACGTGCCAGTAAATACTGACTTCCTTGAAGGTTGTTTTATAAACATTCTGAAATGGAAATGCTCAATTTGTTCCAATTTCAGCTACTTCTCTTTTGTCTCTTCTACTATGTCAAACACAAACACGACTGAAGCTTTGGAAAAACTCTGAAAATTGAAAAAAGTTAATTATAAGGAAGCTTTCAAAAACAGTATGTTTTGATGAAAATATGTTCTCATGCAAACCCCGTTTTTATGCAAAATGTTCATCTGAAATCAATAAATTTTATTGCAAAGCATAAATCTTGCACAATTCATTAAACTCTCAATTTGATTCCCACTTAGACCATGCTGGAATCTCTCTTCCTCTGCTCACATTTAGAGTTTGGGATCATGAGGATGCTCTGGTCCTTCTCCCTCTTTGGGTTAGGGAATACCCTCCTGAGCGAGGCCAAGAGACCTCTGAGATGCAAGAGGGAAAGACCCTTGAAGTAATTACATACGTGTAACAGCAGACAGCAATTTTCTAAATGAACCACTGTCTAACGTGTGGAATCGGTCTTTGTCTCACCCTTTGCTCTCTGCTTTGATAACTCATTCTTTGCGAGCATGATCACCTCTGCTGCATTCACATCAGCCTGCTGTCGATCACAACAGGGGCTGGGTCCAGCAACCCTGAGGTGCTAATTCCACAGGAACTGCAAGTCAAAGCAGTTGGGAGGCAGGAGAGCAAGCTGGCAGGGGAATCACTGAGTGAGCAGAGGGAGAGCAGGAAGGTAACACATTCTCACTCAGCACTGAAGACTGCAGAGTGCAGAAAGCACCTAAGACAATTCTGCACCTCGGAGAACCCCCTTTTGATGCCACCCAACACAGACACCAGCTGGAAGCTTTTGTGCAAAGACACTTACTGGTAGAAAGTCAGAGGCCTTCAGGCCAATGGGCTCATTCCTGGCTGCAGGAATCACGGACGGCTCTGTTCTGGTCAAAGGAGATGAGGAGGCAATCGGTGGCCTCTGAACTGGATCAGGCTGCAGGAGAAATTGGTATAAAAGCTCTAGCAGCAATGATCTGGCCCGAGTCTGATGTCCTGGTTTTTTCTGACCCACTTCCTTCTTACAGCAGGATCCTAATGCAGAAGCAGCCTCCAATTCGCTAGCATGGTTTAAGAGGCAATAAAGTATCTCTCAGGTACATGCCAAGATGTAATTAAGGTTTGCAAAGAACATGAAGATGCCCCAGCAGAAGTGCCAAGTGCTGTCATTATCAGCATCTAAAATCAGGGCAATGGGCCACGACCAGCTTGAAGGTCAAGAGAGAATTCTACAGAGGCCAGTATAAAGTATCCTGGCCCATCAGCTGCTTGTGATTTGGGCTACAAAACAGCCTTAGTTCAAGCAAGCACTTGCAGACATCTGGCACTTGGTTCTCTTCAGAGTGCCCCAGTTTTGAGATGCAAAGAGAAACACAACTGCAAGTGCACGAAGCGAACAAAAGCAAGAGAGCTATCGCCTGTTGAAGGCTTGGCCTTCAATTCTACTGCTTAGACAAGACACTTGGCAGGGCAAAGACCAGAGCTGCACTTTTACTGCTCTTCAGTAAAAGAATCAACTTGATTAGAAATCGTAAAGTCTCGAGCACTCTTATATCTTTCAGAGCGAGAGCATGAACAGCTAATAACAGACCATACAGTACGTACAAGTTCTTGCTTTGGCAAGGGGGTCTGGACATCTGCAGCTTGGCTGGGCTTCACCATTTCCTTTGCAGTTACAGGTTCTACCAAGATGAAAAGAAGTGGGAAAGTAGAAACTGATTGTTCCTTTCAAGAGAAGTTGAGAGCAAAGGTTCTATATCACTAGACTACAAGTAGTCATTTCTGCAGACATGCAGCTCTCCCTCTTTGGAGGGCCATCAACCCCATTCCCACCAAGGGGTCATTTTCATACTCACCATCCTCAGGAGGGGCTGGAAAGGGCTCGCTGTTTCGAGGAGGAGTTCGACCTACAGGAAGAGAGAAAATAAATAAACCAAGGAGCATCCAAGGCTACAGATTAGCAATAAGTCAACCTTGGAGCTGGGAGATCTCCAACAACTCCACAGATGAGGGCAATCAGTGATATGGCAAGCAGAGTTATTTCCTTCAGACCTTGATGCTATTGTTGAGTTTAGCTAAAGGTTTTCAGCCTTCAAGGATGGGAGGGACAAAACTGACCCATGTAGTTCACTGCTGCTGTAGAGGTGTGAAGCACAATAAAAGGCACTGTCACAACAAATTATATTAGAAAAATTTCACTTCCCACTAAATTAGTTTCCGTAAGTAAAACAAAATAATGACTATTAATTCCTTAGAAAGAATATATCATTTTCTCACTTACTTAAAAATGAGATACAGCCATTGCGCTACGCCTCCTAAATAATCTCTGCTTTTACAAAACATTTTGCCTTCCCTTCTTTAATGGAAGCTGCTGATTTTATACATACCAAAATTCTAAGCTAATGAAGATCTAATAAGACAGTAGTCCTTCCTAATCAGGACAGGAAGGCAGCATGCCCACAATGGAGCTCTGGATTCCGAGTCAGGCTTTGATCAGACATCACTAAACCCAAGTCAAGATACCACCTTCCAGCAGTTCACCAGCTTAATCTGTGGTTCAGAGTCCAAGCACAGAATATTACATAAAAGTTTCCTAAACTCTCTCAGTCATGGACGAAGTCTCCGATATAATAAGCCAAAGCGCACTTCTACTGAACCAGTTTAGCACCTACAGCTCTAATCCAAACACCACTCAAAAGAACAATTAACCCCAGTACTGACAGATAGCATTCTTGGGCTGGAAGATCTCTTTGTAATCCTCTGGGTTCTGGATCTCAGCCTTTGATTCCTTCTCATCCCGGTCATCATCACTGCTGGGACTGCGCCTCTCGCTCTCCGAGTTGTGCTTCACCCTGCTGTGGAAAAAGAAATGCTGTCAAGGGCAAGTCACACGCACTCCATCAGAGAGAACGAGAGCACTAAGCTCTTTGTACATTTCCTTAAAATCTTGAAACTCCACAAGCCAGCAGATTCCCTCACCTTTGTGGCTTGCTGCAGCTAGTTGAGGGCCTGTCATAGATGCGGCGAAGGGAGGACCCCATGGGGGTAGGTGGCACAAGAGGCTCATCATCCCTTATCAACCCATGAGGAATGGAACCCGACTTTGTAACTCTGCTGAGATCCACAACAAAGGAAGAGACTGTGCTTTGTGCAAAGGAAACTCCTATCTGCAGAGGCAAAAGATCAAGGTAATTCACCAGGGAGCAGGGTACACACCAGCCTTTTTGAGAGCAGTCATGATGGACTGACCCTGAGCAACCATGCTTGAGATTTCTCAGTTCAATGCTTTGGCTTTTTCAATTTGAAGCTGCCAGTGTTTTACGAAAGGTGATGATAAAAGTTTTGCCAAGTATAGTTTCCAAATAGTGGGTCAAACCAAGCCCAAATTCTTTCCTTCAGAAGCCAAAATGTGAAGAAGTAGAGCACAAGGCTGCTGAAAGCAAAAGCACACAGACTCTAAGTGCTGGGCGCATTGCAAGCCCTGGCCACTTTGAGCCTGATAGAAGCTTAAGTGTCAGGAGGCCTGCAAGGAGGCAGGAGGATTTTATCTCATGTTTCGCAGCCGCCTCACCCACTCCTGAGGAGCAGTGGCTTACCAGCTGGTTGTTGCAGATAGATAAGTCAGCTACTTTTCCCCAGTTCACCAAGACCACATCAAAACAGCGCTCTGGCTCCCAGCCGTAAACACGCAGCGAATCCTGGAAGCCGCTATACAAGCAGTAGCCATCTGGGTTGAAGAGCACACACCTGGGAGGAAGGCAGATGGAGAATTAGGCACAGCTTTCCAACACTGCTCAGTCCCAGAAGGACCACAGGCCTGTATCCTTGACTTCACTGAACACCTCCAGTCCCAATTCTACCAACAAATGCACCAATCTGGTGTTCACCTGTACAACACCCCCAGCAGCCCCAACTTCTCCCCAGTAAAGTCTCTCTTTCAGGAAATCCTCCCTTCACCCTCACTTTAGGCTCTGCCGTAGGAATTTAATCTACCTGACAGGAGTAGTTTCCTCTTCAATACAGCTCACAACTTGAAACTTCTCCAAGTCCCAGAACCGAACAGTCCTGTACACATAACAAAACAAAAATCATCACTCGTCCCTCTAGAAAATCTGCAGGAGGATCTGGTATTGAAATAACATGCTAACAGCTAGAATGGCTTCCGCTGTTGTGCACATATGATGAACCCACGCAGAAGGTTAGTCTATAGCTAAGAGCCACGAGTCCAGCCACAGACGTTTAGAAGAGGCTCTAGATACAGATTGCTATTCAGAGCTGACCCAGAGCTAAGAGGACACCCTGCTAGCTGAGCAGGACCGCTTGCTGTTAAGACAGGATGTCAGCTGGATTAGTGAGACGCTTGAGGCTACTGCATTGTCTTCTAGTGTGGCAGAAGGTGCCATGAATTTTGGATGAGAAGGCAAGATCTCCATGTTCTGCGTATCACAGATGTGACGTGCTGCTGGCTAGATGTCAGGCTCTTGCACTGGCAAGTTTGAGTTGGGTGACATTCCTATTTTCTACATTCCTAAAAGGCATTAGGAAAGGGAACCAACGTATCCAATTCACTTATTTCTCCTGCCCCTTACCTACCTGTCAGAGCTGCCAGAAGCCAAAAGGTATTCATTGGGATGGAATTCAACAACGTTTACTGGGCCAGTATGTCCTGTAAACTCAAACATCATTTTTCCAGCAGCCAGATCCCACAGCTGGAAGAAGGAAAGATCAGAGAAACTCTTGAAAAGACTTAATGTTAGAGAATTCCAATACACTTCAGATTTCCTTGTACTGGCAACCTAACACTTCTCCCTCTTCAAGAACAAACTCAAGTTTGTCAAAGAAACAACGATCAGGGAAGGAGTGCTGTCCCCGTCATTTAAGGCTGCATTTATTTTTTTCCTTCTTTTTTTGGTATTCTCTTTTGAATTTTCCATTTAATTTGTCCTCTAAAAATTTCAGGTTTATATTTAGAGACTAAGATAAAAGACAGCAGTTCCACCTGTCTGTCCCTGCAGATTATATCTCAAAAGTGAACTCTCCTAGTGATTCATTCTTCCTGTGCTCTAGTCTCCACTGAAAAATCCTGAGTGAAAAGACTGATGAGCTTCATGTGAAGCTGAACTCAAAAATCAGTCCTTCACCCACACTCCTCCATATCAGATCTGAAACAACTGAAGTCACTGCTTCAACTTGATACCTTTCTGAATTCCTTCTCTTGCTCTGCTCGGTCCTGACAGCAATTATCAGACTGATAATCACGTGCAATGTGTATGATATGACACTCCTACCGAATCAACTGTGCAGAGCTAGAAATTGGTCTGGTGAAGCAACTTGCTGGGGACAACTCATTCTATAACATTTACTGAGACAACTGAGGCCAAAGTTCAGGTATCACAACTCTACCACCATCAAAACTCAAACCTTCATGTGCATAGTGCCAACATGTCGGTTGGATAAGTGTATTTCAACACATGCAGCTCTTTCCTGGATGTTGTGGGCCACTGGACACAATCCTCAAACAGACTGGTACCTGCAAAGCCCCAGGGCTCAGCCAGCTGCCTAACGAACTAAAGGAATTTACAAGTGAGTGCTGGTAATGCCTGGTAAGAAGACGATCCCAGCATTCCAATGTGGCACGAGCGCATACGGAGGGTGTCACAATAAATTACCTTTACAGTGCGATCATCAGCAGCAGAGGCTAACCATTTCCCATCAGGGCTAAAGCGAAGACATCGAACTGCTTCTGTGTGACCCTGAATCAGAAAAATAATTTTTTATTTTTTTCCCCTCTCCCCTTCCTTTAGAGGGAATTCTGGGTTTTGTCTTTCAATATAATAAAATAAAATCAAGTAACTGTTTCGCAGAGTCCACAGCTCACAGAGTTTTAACCACTACACTCAAGACCTATACCCATCCACACTGAATGGGTGTAATCTCTCTCATCTAGACATTTATGGCATCAGTTTTAAGCATGGCAATGACAGATCCGGCTTAATGAATAAGAATCAATTTTAAATTGCACGGATTTATGGGTGGTCAGATAGAAGTGTTGTGCCATTAAGTTGGTTTCTAAATAAAATTAATATACAGCAAGTTCTTTGGGTAGAAAAAGCCTCAAGAATAGATCCATCTCAGTGCAGTAGGGACTTGCATGGTAATATCAGTCACAGGATAAAGAAACACTCATGGATGCTCTCCATCCCCCTAAACAGAATATAGGACATTAACTCCAATGATATCCATTTCCATGAATTAACTCCATGATATCCAGAGGCCCACAGAGGTTTACATCACAAATCATACAGATGTTATTTTTATGCTGTAAAACTAGGAAGTTAATTGTACATAATAATTTTTAAGTTTGTTCATAAGTCCTCGACAGAAATCTTTCTCCCCTCTCTGCCTGAAAGCTAATGAAGCATTTTACCTTGTACCTGAAGACACAGCCTTTTCTTCTCACATCCCAGAGCTACAGGGAAGAAAAGTAAACAGAAGATATGCTTAGAGCAGTACATGGGGAACCCAAGAGCCACGTCAGAACAAGAGCTCTCTCCCTGTAACCAAGCTGATAAACACTGCAGAATGAAAACACTGAAGGGGCTGTTAAACCCCTGTTTGCTTCAGGAGTATTTCCTGACCTAATTCCCCAAGTGAGAATCACTTCAGTAAGGCTTTTCTTACTACAGAAGCTCAGTTCCTTCAAATACCAGCCTGATGAAGCAGATGCAACCCACAGCAATCAGGACATCGGCGCTTGCTGACACCAGGTCTCGGCTGGCACCTAACTCGGGGCCACATTCCACAACAGAGGAGTCACAGGCATGAGCCACCACTGTGAAACACACACACACATTTCACAAGCGCTTGCGAATACACCTGCCCACACACAGAAATGATGATGAACAGCATCTCCCAACAGCTTGGCACAAAACACATTCTGACACTCTTCATAACAAAGACACTGCAAGTGAAGTGGGAAATCCAGGGGAAGCTGAACTTTACCTTGATGTTTGTATCCAAAGAGCCTGATGCCACAAAGCTTCCAAAAGGATGGAAATCCAGGCTGCAGATATTCGCTTTGTGACCAAGTAAGGTACGAAGAACTGGGAAAAGGAGAAGCAGAGCAGGGAGAAGGAATAGGGACCAAATATTTACTGGTTCATTTCACCCAAACAGCATGCACAAGTTTAGCCATACTCTCCTCAGCATTAAGCACGTGGAAATACAATGTACACTAGACATGCTACATATCACTTATTTATCTGTATACATTATTTTATGGAAATGTTCCTGACTTTACCCTCACAATGCACTGAAACAGCAATAGTTCAATGACCTGCCTGTCCTTAGGTGTGGAAACTACGAATAGAAGTCAAAGGTCTCCATTCTGAAAATAAAACTAAAAAGCCACGCTTTGAGGCAGCTGTCAGGCAGTGTATCTTTCCACTTCTTACAAAGAGAGCAAAATGGAGAGGGGCGGGAAGTGGAAGGGACATTTGATTGCTGCATTCATTTCCAGTTTCAGAGCTGTGTGGGGCGCTCTGGGCATTCAGCATCAAGTGTTCACCTTGCAGCTATTAGACAGACTCTTTCCTGGGACTCTGCACCTCCATCCAGGCACAAGCCCGACTGCCACCTCTTAGGTTCCAATATTCACACTGGACTCCTTCAACTGCCCCTTGCAAGAAGCATCCCAAAGCCTGGGAAGGGACACTTAGGAAGCATGAGACAAATAAACGATCACAGTGCGTCAGCAAGTCATCAACCAAGTAACACCCCTTGTAATTCTGGAAACCAGAAAGGACCAGTAGAACTGGTACATCATATCTCTGAAAGCAGAGACAATCACAGAACACAACTTTGAGGAAGAAAAATTGCTCAGATAATAACAGGGGCATTCTCTCTCCACCATCAGGAACAGTCTGATGATACCCCTGGCAGAAATTAGCTCTTCAGCCAGACCTGGAGTGGTCATTTGCACAGACAATGGCTCACAGGTCTCCTCATAAATTCAGCCAGAAAGTTACTCTCCACTGGCACAGCTGAACTATTTTATAACTGAACTGATTCCAACTGTCTGAGCCACCAAAGTACTTTTTGTTATTTATGCCACCTGCTGTTTGCCTTCTTAGCTCAGCCACTGTAAGTCTATTGTTATTACACATTCTTTCTAGGAACAAGTAACAACTTAGAAGAAATATTCAGTCATTTTACGGTGTTCCTGCTGGAATGCACTCAAGTGATTCATTACACCTTTGCAAACTTGGTCTAGGATTTGAGAAAAATGCAATAAATAAAACATGACTCCACAACTGGCCTTTAGAGGATCAGAGCTCGATGAGTTCCGAGTTCACAGCTTTTACCATTTACTAAAAATTAGGTCTTTGTCTATTTACAGGGCCATGCAGGAGCAGAAGAGGAGAAAAATCACTTGAAGAAAAAAAGTAAAGTTAGAGCCCAAGAAGAGTAACAAGAGGTCAGCAAGCGGGAGATTCCTAGACTTGTGCAGAACCTGACATACCTAAAACTTCCCATCGGATTTTAGATCCTTTCATTAAGGTTGACAATTTTAAGCTGAGACTCTGAATACAAATTCTATCTGCCCAGTTACTCTGTACATGCAGGAAAACTGATCTGGAATACAGATTTCAACATGCTCAGGTCAAAAGCCCAGAAACTAGTTCCTCAGAGTACTTTCCACAATACACGTAAAAAATTTCTGCTGAAGCATGCATACACAGATCTACGGTCTCAGTAGGAAGCACACAAAAGCCCTAAAAGAGCTGGAAATGAAGATGAAAGCAATGCCAGGATCCTGCTCCTTCTTCAGTTAGGAACCTGCTGGGTCAGCACAGATATTGAGCGCAAGGACATTCCAAAAAGCGTGCATTAAAAGAAGTGGAAACTCGTGGAAACATACTTTTGGCAGCTTCCAGGTCCCAAACTCGAATGGACCCTGACTGGGACCCTGCAACGATGAGTTCCTCGTTGGTGTTGATCTGTAGGCTCTCAATGGGTGTCGTATGGCCTGTTAAGCTCTGCAAAGAAAACAGAGTCACAACCAACAGCTACTGACACAGCCCTGTCTGCAGTGTTTACCCACGAGTTGGGACCACCTTGTTGGTCCTTTTTCCTCCTCAGCTGCCAGTATGGTAGAGCATCCTACAGACCATCACTGCACACAGCACGGCGCACGGATCTTCCACGTTATCCCACTTTCTAGGGTGTGCTGACTCATTTTGAAAGTACACGGCAACAGAGACAGGGGCACTCAAACATTAGGTGCAGATGCCCAGACAAGGTTGACACGCACTTACGTTATAAAAATTACGCTGTGCAAGCGCAATGGCACCACGTTTGCCCTAAATGGGTCACGTAAGTGTCATGAACCGGTTACAAAATCAAAGTAAGAGCAAAACCACGGCTCTTTCAAAACCTTCCCACAAGCAAGGACCCACATGTTGCTGCCAGCAATGGGTGTCACAGTGATAACATGGTGCTATGCCTAAAGAATTAACTTGAGGCACAAGGTAGTAATTCACATGTATGCAGTCCTTTTCATCCTTGAGCATCTAAAAGCTTACAAATTAACTAAGTATTTCAAAAAGGGCAGTATTTTTAATTAAAACACAAGAATATTTAAAACTAGTTCTAGAAAACCAATCAACATACATACCACTATTGCAGCCTTTTAGCTTGTCAATTAAGCACTATTCTATCCTCAAGCAGGTCTTTTTAAATAGCTAAGCTAGCTCTGTGCCTCCCACACAGAGGTTCAGAGGCTGAGAACACCAGCTGAAAGCTGCCTGTTCTCACAGGGCTTTCTTAGGATTTCATGTGCAACTGAAATCCTCTACATACTCTACAGCTGCAATTATCACTGCCTGCTAGGTGAGAAACAGAGCTCGCACTTCAACCACAGTCACAACGCTACTTGAAAAGTTCCTCTTCTCCCTCTTCCCCAACACAGAAACATCTGCAATCCTATAACCAGGTAAGCACTGCAGACAAATCTGAGAGGATAAAACATACAGCACAACCCCAAAAATCAAGATTCTTTTGATACACAAGAATGGCACGAGCCCTCAGCAGCTCCAGTCAGTCCCTGCCTCTCAGAAACGCCAGCTTCTATCATGTGTGGTTCCCAGGCTGCGCAGGAGACATAGAGCTCTCTGCTCCCACAGAAAGGGTACAGAGGTATTTTAGAGGTATTTAGTCCTTCAGCCTTCCTTCTTGTGGAAGGCAACACTCTGGTTGTAAACTACTGTCATGCCACCACCAAAGGCCTGGAAAGACACAGCTTAACTATGGTTCTGCAAGAAGCACAGCACTGCCAAAGGTGAGCAACTCCTTCTGCAGCCATTTCAACTTCTTTATACTTGACCTCAGGAAGTGAATGGAAAAATAAAGGAGACACATTCTCCTTTGAGCCTTTTTGACCCTGCTTTCCCCATTTCTTCCTCAAAAGGTTCACACTGGCTAGGGAAATGCCTTCCATAACACAAGATTATTGTGTTGCTAATTAAAAAAGTGACAAGGGACACTTGTTCAAGTTTCCCCCATCCCCAGCCTACAGGGAAGTTAGCAACTATTCTGACAAACTCTGTGCTCACAGGTACTGACTGTGGGACAGGTGGGAACCACATCCTGCTGGGGATGCTTCCCGCTCTGAAGGCAAACTCCAGGGTATAAAGCTGGCCCCTGCAGCTTGCACTATAAAACCAGGTGACCTCATACAAAACTCTGCACTGAATTATCTGTCTGGTCAAGCACAATATTCGTTATCTGAGCAAGCACTGGCCCAGCTGAAGCAGCCAGCCACCCCAGATTCTCTCTGAAGCAGAGGTCTCACCAGTTACTGAACTCCACCCCTATCTTGAGCTAGAATCCAGTCACCCAGTTTTGTGTTGATTGATAAACTCTTCACAAGACTCACAGGCTACAACCCAACAATCTTTTCGCTCATTCTCCACCCTCCTTACCTCAGAATTAATATTCCCATCCCCCAAAAGTTGAGGCCAGGCCCGTTCTTACCATGATGCAGTTGGGCTTGTTAACTGACCATATGTTGACCCGACAGTCATTTCCTCCAGTTGCCAACAGCCGGCCTGAACTTTTCCCCAGGACTAGTGAGGACACGTTGCTGCTGTGAGCTGTGATCTCTTCTGCACAAAACAAAGCCAGGAGTTATTACTGACTAATATAACAATTTTCCACCCCTTCCAAAGGACTCAAAATATTTTTCCTTCAGAAAAACTTGCCAGTTTCTGCTGGACAAGATGCAGCAGCCCACAGTTCAGATAAGAAGTCACACTATTATCTTGCTTCCAACAGTCCTTCTTGACTCTGCCTGCTGTGCTTAAGACATTTGCTGACCAAGCTTCACAACTCCGATGCTCCTGTGGTTTACAAAATGCATCTGCTCTCACCAGCAGCAGCTCAGTAGCTTTTAAAGATTTCCCCAGCTATGACAACCTGCTCACAGAAGGTGCTTTACCTTCAGTCCCCGGGTGGGTCTCAGTGAGCCGAGCTGTCTGAGAGGCTGCAATAACACGCAGCAGCCAGAGTCACCCAGCAAAAGGCCCTGGAATCCCGCTCCAGAGAGCAGCAGCAGTGTCCAGCCTGAGAGGAAGTGGCGGATCAGCAGAGGACCGTTTGTTCCATGACACACAAAAAAAGTCAGGCTCAGCAGTGAGGACAGGTGGAGCTCCCTTCCCCCAGCTCTGCCAGAGGCTTTGCTACATCCCCACCATGTACCACAGGTGAAACCCAGCAATGCCCAGTGTGAAACTGTGACAAAGGAAGGATGAATGTACGTCCCAAAGGGCACAAAGGAACACATGGGATTGATACTAAGAGACTGTTAAGAAACTGGGGGCTGAGAGGAAGCTCTGACACCGGGGGCTTTGCAATGACAGAACTCCAAGGAAGCCTCAGCACAAAGAAACAAGTTTGGGGCAAAAGAGAAGCTAAATGAGCATCTTTGCTTAGACATCTCATTCTCCCAGTGGATTTTTTAAAAGCAGTCAAGTTTTTGGCAGGGGTTTTTGGCAGATGTATTTACCAATTCCTTCCTCTTACATTCCTCCTCTTTGAAGGTTCATGGGATTTGCATGCCTAATAGTTACGAAACTTGGTTGTAAAAAGGCTAGGTAGCAATCAATTCAGCTTTCATTCGGATTATTCTGGTGGGAGGAGCAATTTGATCATTTTACACGCAACACTAATCCAAAAGGATATTAGACAACTGCAGTAATAATTACAGGCGCTTTGATCTTCAGCTCTGGGAGTGCTTTTTCGAAAGCAAAACTGCGCCACTTTCTCTTTAGCTAGAGAAACACCTTTCAAATTACAAAGGTAACTGGGCTGTAAATTACACAAGAAGGGCAAATCCAAAAAGAAGCTTGTATTGTTCTGAAAGCCCAATCTTCCAGATGACGATGCTAAGGTACGTAGGCATGCACAGACCTGAAGGTATCAAACAGCACAACCAGAATGAACAGACCAACTCACTAGTTACAATTTAAAGGAGAGATGCTGAGCGTTGCTGCTGAAATGAGTGCATCAGCAGCTCCATTTTTCCCTCCTCTTGATTTCCTTCTTAATAATATATTGTAAGTTTAAGTCATTGCCAAAGCATTCAACCCTGGGTTCAGAAAAGCCAGGTCATAACATGATGCCAGCACCATCCTCTCCCTCCTCCAAGTGCCAACTTCCTTAAACCCACACACTTTTTTTTGATGAGGTATTCCTCACCAGATACCACTCGCTCGCTCGCTCGCTCAGTAGTACTAAGCTCCTAATTACCAGCACTGAAACATTTCTAACATTCAGAACCCTTTTTGCTCTAAAGAGGATGCTAAGATAGGGCAGAGCCTAGCAAAAATGATCAAGAACTGCCCACTTACAGGGAATGGTAACTGATCCATTTCCAGTCTCCAACTGGAGTTTCAGGGATGCGGAGACAACATAAACTGGTTTTCTGCTCCAAAAGCTACGAAATAACTAAGTCAATTATCTCAGCTCCCTCAAGGTGTTATCAAGTCAAGGATACTGTGTTTCTGCTAGGCAATTTCTAGACCCTAAAACTCACACTTTTGAACAACTGATCATTTCCCACTGCTTCTTAACATTCCTCAACAGCCCCTAGGAAATTACTCAGCGGTGACCAGCAAAGCAGTTAGAAATGGACAGTGGGCAACTGTTTACTGCTTCTTCTGAGGGAAAACAACGGGTGTAAAAGCAGCAGACTCTTATTGTCCCTTACAAAGCAGTTTCAAGAGAATGAGACACACAGGCCCTGCAAAGGTCACCCCATCCCTCCTGCAGCAAAGAGCTCGGGGCACCTTCTGTGACAAGCGAGGAGGGCGAGGAGGGCTTCCACCGCTCCCTTGGTTGTTGCTGTGCTACGCCAGAGCCATGTGGGGACAGCTGGAGATTGAGGGCAACATTACAGCGCCTAATTTAAAACAAAAACGCAGGCTGCGAGCCCTGGAAACCAGCGCTGCCGAGGCCCCCCGCCACCCCACGGCGCTGCTGTGCTTTCAGAGGCGTTCAAAGCCCCAGTCAGCCCCGGGGAAGGCGGGCCGGGCACCCGCACCCCAGGCAGGGATGCGCTGGTTCCCCTCACAAACCGCCTCCTCCGCC
>NW_010287821.1:0-2624 GCF_000700745.2 Antrostomus carolinensis
CCAACCCAACCCATTCTACGATTCTATGATTCCATTCTATGATCACCTTTTTTTTCCAGTGAGCCGATGAATATTTTTATAAATCCAGAGCATTATCTTCAGGATTTACCCTGATTCTCCATCATGAAATGTGGATGAGACCAATATGTGGTAGGATTTCACTCTATTTGAGCTTTCAAACAGAATCATTACATGTTAGACTGATCTCATCTGCCTAGTCATGAGCTTTAGTGGGAAGGAAGCTGGCATTGATGGGTTTAGATAAGGCCAGCAAACCCTTGCTCACTTTCCCTTACCAAGTGGCACAAAGGTCTCATTAACAGACACAGGTGGTTAAGAGCACAGGAGCATCACTTAATCCCATCTTGCTTGGATACTGGTTTCTCTACCTGCTAAATTTTCATCCTCTTGGAGTTATAGCACCATGTAAGTCCTCGCACTATCTCAGCTGTGATGTGTCTTTATTTATGTGTGAAGGTATGGTTATATCTGGATGGATGCATGCACATATGTACATGTATACACATATTTTACCCTGTATTATTCTAAACTAGCTACTGTTTGAGAGGAAAAGACTACATGGCCTGCTACTTTGACCCTTAAATGCTAATTTCTATGTTCCTCCATTTTACTTTGTTGAATCTATTTGCGCACGTGATACTTAGAGACAAATTTGTTTGGAATTTGTAAGATGCACTTTCCAATGAGTTACATAAATAATAGCACTCTGGATTAATCTCATCTTAAATCCAATTTCCTCTTAGTGGTATTTGCCCATTGTCTTCATATCCTCCTCAAATGGCTTCATAAGGAACATAAAAACCCTTTGTCATGAAAGGTGGTTTATAACTACAGTACTGAGTTCTGAATTCTGTCTCGACTCATGCAGAGCTCCCATCTCACCAAGTGATACCGTAGCTTTCCATACATGGAGGAAGAGGAAAATTGAGACCATAAGGTTTTTCCTGCTCAGGCAGAAAGAGATTGTTGGTTTATTATGAACCTGAGTTCATGGGATGTGTGTGATGGAGGGCATCAGAAAATCTGTTTGATACTTGTTGTTGAATTTATAAGGGGTTAATAACTCACCATTTTACACCATCTTTGGGAAGGACTCTCTGAGTCTGAAATAGACTGTTTAATGACCCTATTTTGGATTTGTGTCTTCTAATCTTAGATGTTTGAAAGGCAGATATCTCAGTCTAGCTTGATCACAGTAGGCTGCCTTTATATGACCTTACTAGAAGACACTTCCCAGTGTACAACGATACGCATAACACCTGCTAGCAAAGACCAAAAGCTATAATTTTTATTATTATTATGTGATTGGGAGAACAGGAGAGAGCAACAATATTCTGTGATTCTTTACTAGAACCAACTTGGGTTCTTCGTGGAAAGGTTTGAGGCTTCTGACTCAGGTGCTTTCTTAGTGGAAATGGTCATTAGTTTGGGCGTCCTGGCAGATGATCTTAGAGCACTTGGAATCTTTGAATTACAAATATCTGTGTAGTGGGAGGGCATCTTTGATGTTCATCACAAGCACAAGACACAGGGCTGTTGGAGAAGGTCCAGAGGAGGTTACAAAAATGATCAGAGGGATGGAACACCTCTCCTAGGAAGAAAGGCTGGGAGAGTTGGGGTTTCTCAGCCTGGAGAAGGCTCCGGGGAGATGTTATTGCTGCCTTTCAGTACTTAAAGGAGATCTATAAGAAAGATGAGGACAAAGTTTTTAGCAGGGCCTGTGGTGATAGGACAAGGTGTAATGATTTTAGACTAAAAGAAGCGAGACTTAGACTAGATATAAAGGAAATTTTTTACACTGAGGGTGGTGAAACCCTGGCCTAGGTTGCCCAGAGAGGTGGTAGATGCCCCATCCCTGGAAACATTCAAGCTCAGGTTGGATGGGGATCTGAGTAAACTGTTCTAGTTGAAGATGACCTTGCTCACTGCAGGGGGGAGTTTGGACTAAATGACCTTGAAAGGTCCCTTCCAACCCAAACCATTCTATGATTCTGTGATTCTATGATCACTCTGTGCCTGCCCTGGGCTTAGGTGCTACAAGCAGCTATAGGAGACATGATACTGGGGAAAACAGATATCTGAGCTGGGCAGGTATGGCTGTCCCTTAGTCATTTTCCTATTGATTTTTTCTACTTCTCCATATGTTAACACCATGTTAACACATTCTTTGGAATAAATGTGAAGTTTGCTTCTCTAATTAAGGACCACACTTGATTTAGATACATTTTTTTTTCCAGAAGGACTTAAGCATATGCTTAACATGCAACACATTTTTAGATTCTTTGCTGAACAAAGGCTTTGATCTCAATTGTGGTTTTGCTTCCCCCTCATCCTTTCTCATCTCTTTTCTCATCTGCTACTTCTAATCTAAGTTTGCCTTGTATAAATAAATCCTAAATTGACATCATTTGTCTGGGGGATGGAACTCTGTTTATGTTGAATGAGGTTTACTGTTTTGTTAGCATGGAAGGTAACCTGAATGGTCCAGGTGCAGAAGCCAGAAGCTTAGTGGCTTGAAATGAACATGTGGATTGATCCAGTCAAATTCTTGCATTAATTAACTGTACTTCTTAACTGTTCTCCTTCTTTTTTGTCTCCCCCCC